>NW_008752098.1:168822-257094 GCF_000715545.1 Opisthorchis viverrini | reverse complement strand
CCAGGATGGGGTCCCCGTGACCCCGTCTGTGCTTGGCTGGAGACGTTGCAAGAAATGGCGGCTAATCGATGTCAGTGGCGTTCGTGCTGTCAGTTTCTTTCCAGATTGTCTGATTGGGCGGTTGGAGGTGTAGGCACCTCAGTATGTTTGACATAGGCCAGCACTAGGTCCCCTCCCTCACCCTCTGTTTTTCTCTTCTCTTCACTGTAGGGCTTTTAATACAATTATATATATATGTATATATAACTAAACGAACTTTATGGTTGTACGGCAGTGAAGCATCAGTGCCAACACTGATGTTGCTGTCATTGATGATGATGATGATGGTATGAATAAGGAAGTTGACTGATCCAGACAATCAGTCAACGTATTTTGGGTGGAAAGGAAACCTGAAAGGTACCTGTTTGGACTACTGAAAGCGTAGAAAACTTTCTCAACTGGACTTTTTATCAGTTCTTGTTAAGCTCAAAACCATGAATAAGGAAGTTGACTGATCCAGACAATCAGTCAACGTATTTTGGGAGTGTTGGAAACCTGAAAGGTACCTGTTTGGACTACTGAAAGCGTAGAAAACTTTCTCAACTGGACTTTTTATCAGTTCTTGTTAAGTCACGCTCAAAACCCGAACTCAAACTCGTACAAAGCTGGGGCAAGTTTATCAATTATGGTACGAATGCATTGCTGAAGAATGATGATTTTTCAAGCCACAAACTGAAAAACCAAATCAAATTCTTCCTGAAGTGTGCCGAAATATCAGAATTTTAAATCATGCAAGGATAAAGCTACAATAATAAGGAGCATGTTCTACGCTACCTGGCCAGCGATCTCTGGATCCATGAACGAGATTGTGCAGCGCACTATTCAACCAAAGGTTAGTTGTCTCACTCTCCTCAATAAGAAGGACTTCTTCTAGGGAAGCTAGAGGCTTAGTTTCTCAAATGCAGTTTGTTCGTTTTTTCTCAGTGGATGATTCTATCTTGCTTGGTGCCTTTTTGTTTCTGCAGAAAAGTAAGTCCTGATGAATAACCTTCAAACATCTTGTTGTTTTCGTTTATTTCTCGACCAACCAAGCGGTCATTTTGTTGTCCGCTCACAGTACACAAACATATTCTACCACCTTTGCTAACGGTTTGCCTTAAGGCGTCGTCTTGCCACTCTGTTTCGTCTGCTATGCGGATGTACTCTGAGTGACCATTTTACTCTGCTCCACGAGAACGGTGGATAATACATCTATGAGCTCCAGTTAACGAGTGTCTGGCCTGTGTTAACACAATAAACTTGCAATTTGGTCACAAATGTACTGTCGTCGATTATGTTTTGTTCAAGAAACTTTTACGACATTGAGTTTTGACCTTTGACAACACGTTTATTAGCGCATTCATTTTCGCTAAGAAAGCAAATCTAAAGACTCTTTAAACAAACTAGAGATTCTTCTAAGGGGGAAGATGGCTCAGTGGTTAGAGCTCGAATTTGTTGACCGGAAGTTCTGTGGTTCGTACCCAAACTTTACCTCTCGACTTCGCCTGTCTAAACTTGGGAAACCTAGCAGTATCCCAGGTTTCGTGCTTCCTTTGAGTGGCATGGCAATTAGGCACCAAGAGAGTTCTACAGCTGAATGAATGTTGTTTTATTGATCCTTCCAATTGTACTTAATTTGAAATCCTGGTGACAAAATTTGGACCCAGATTAGAACACCTAAGAGTGCACGTACCACGTTTGCCTACACCAGCGGTTTATCATTCCATACTTTTTTTGTGAGCTGACAAGCAACCCGAATAACTGAGAGGAAAGTAGCGATAGATCAGTTTTGCAACTTAACAGCTCCGATTATGTCCACGCATGTCTTTGTTCAGTTTGTCATAACAATTTGCTAATGTACCGTCACAAAGTCTGGACTCACTGAGGTTATACAATCGCATCTCCGTCTGTTACCCGATGCCTTTTAGCTAAGGGGGCAGACGAAACTCAGGCATCAACTGGACTCCAGATAACGATACTGTAACTATGACTACTGTTTAACACGCTTAAGTGTTACTCTCTTATGTTTTTTCCTTATACCGCACTAATGTATGTTATGTTGTCTTGCATTCTACGAAAGCAGACTGAATAGTGTATATAATCAAAGCGCATGATTTGTCCTCAGTGGATATCACGTGTTTACTCAGATGCAGATACGATTCAAGACGTTTATATTTAAATTTTGATTTCAGTGTATTTTTTCATAATGCGGTGACGTCTAAGGCCAGATGATGGTCATTATGAAGGACCGTTCGGCTTGGCGCACAAGTACCGTTCTTTACAGGTATATTCGTCTGATAGCATTGGGATCTCAACGGTGACCACTGTTTTGTTGTCGTCGATAGTAAACCGTGACTGACAGTATGGCTGGTGATAAAAGAGTTTCATTGTTTGTGACGCAGAGAGTTATACTCAGGCCATTTCACCCATACGTAATGATGCTACTGCCAGAAATGGTTAAGTTGTGCCTAGCATTTAATTTTACACAGCTTTCTGCATGCATTGTTCTAATATCAAGTTTCAGCAAACTAATTCCAGACGCTCAGTTCGCCCGTGCGTTAAAATTTCTCGCAAAAACGGAGGGTGGACCGTCTCGCTATAAAGGCGACACCACGAATCATGACGTTGGATATGAAGTTGTCGCATTATTTACTTTGAAGCGTTTTCGTTTTTCAACGTTGCATCTGGCTAGCATTCTTTCAGCAGTCAAAAAATGGGACTGCTTGGCTACTACTATTACAAATGGATTCCTTTTTCATCACGCAGGCAGTTCGCCAGAGCAGGAGGCTCAAAAATTCACAGAATTACTCCCCCATATCATTGATTTAAATTTGGTGCTTATCATTGTGGCAAATGACTGGCAAGGATTAAAACATGCAGGTAGCTTTTTGGGAATTTCTGTCCAGTAGAGTACACCAAAGTATTGTCTATGTATACTTCTTAGTCGAAATTCCGTGGCAGAGTATTTGGATAAGCGACATTCCCCCGAAGCTTCTGGTGAACAAATTCACTTGAAGTTGGTTTGCTTTTTGCTTTTCAAATCCTTTTCGCAGCAAACACTTGCAGAATTTTGTACCAGTGTAATTTTCGTAGAAGAGTGAAATTGAAGACTAGATAATTGTACTCGACTGCGTCACTTCCGCGGCAATAAAACCCCTCAGGCACATACGCTTATCTTTCTTACCGCGATATTTTTCGCCTAGTTCTTACGATCTTGTAGAGTCATTTGTAAACAGGAGTGGTATGTGAATATAGTCTAAGAAATTGGCCAGGTTACACATACTTTTACAAAGAAAACAAGACGTACCGGACGTGCAAGTGCGAACAACAACTTCAACCACGTCCGTTTGAAGTTTTGTGCAAGCCTGAATGCTTACTGATATTTTTAGTGCGTCTTTCCAAAAAATATTCCGTTATGCCAACAATATAAACCTTATACTTTCAAAAATACATTGTGTAGAAAAATGCTCATGGAGAACAAACTGTTTCTCTTGATGGTGGCAAACTTTCTTTAGCTTGGTAGGAACGCTGGGTCTCAAAGTAACGCCAGCTACTGGTTTGGATTTCTACCTACTCAGTAATGGAGTCTTTATCATAGCCACAACCCTCTACATGGATAACACATGGTAAAACATTAATAAAACGGTCAGCGATGTGGTTCAGTATCGACCATTTTCCTTTCCATGTGCTTTCAATGGCAGTATGTCAACGGTTACAGTGACTCAGCTGAGTACACCTGCGGAGAACTGATTTAGCATTTGACACGACCAACATTTGTTTTAGCACTGTTTCTTGACTGATAGAACTGAGAATCCATTACGCATTTATTCCACAATATTGAAGAGAATTGGCTGAGTGGTTTGCAGAAAGGAACTTGCCAGTGTCTGGCAGAAGAAAGCAAGTATTTGACAATTTGAAGAATGTAATCTCAGGATAATCCGTACGCCATTAGTGAAAGGTTTGTGGTTGTCATATCCGCTGACCGAATGTCACCCTCCAACACAGTATGAATAGAAGGTGACAAGGAAAACTTTGCGTAACGTGGTTTCAGATGGTGAGCACATAGAAAAACAATAGAACTGTTTTGTATCTTTACTGAAATCAGAAACGAAGGTATAAACGTTATGCGCGGTGTATTATAATGGTCTTACGTGTCGTTGTCATGGTGAGAAGTTTACCTTTTCATTGAGTGGAGAAAGCTTTTAGGAGGAAGAGAAGCAGTTGTGAAAGAAGTGGTACTAATAAAGAAACACACATCAACTCTAAGCATCTGGCATTTTTTTCAACCATACAAGTCGTTTTTACATGCCTTTATCATAAAAGTGACTTCTGTTTGTCGGCCTCCATAAAAGCAAACTCCACTGTCTTAGTGATAATCATCTGTCCCACAGCCGAGAAGATTCTGACTTTATGTGACTAAAGTAAGTGAAAAATTTACTCAGGAATTAAAATGGGAACGACAAAATTCGGTCACCGAAATATGCACTATGAAGGCAAAGAAGTAGTGAAAATGCAGAGGCGACTAATCATAAGTTGTCTGAATGCCCGCTTTAGTTGCTGTTGGATTAATCCAAGTGTATTTTTCGAAGGAAAATGTGAATTGACAACGGAAACGAATGTCAAACGTTCCAAATGACTGTCAACAATATGTGGAGTTAAATGTTTGTTGATCAAATATGTTGGGGTGGGCTGCCGATTAATTTCCATGTCGTATCAGGGAACGGGTTTTTACATGTATGCCTGGAAGTAAAATCGCCCTAATAGATTTTGCCAAAAGTCTTCATTTTTTTGGGGAGACAAAAGGAACGAGAACAAATCATACAGATTATCCATACTGTGGGGACTTGTTGACAATCTTCTCCTGATCCGAAATTACTCGATGAAGTTTAGTTTGAAATGTACCCGACAAGAACTTGAGTGAACCCCTTGGGTTAAAAAGGAAACCAAAGGACTTCTTACAGGTGGGTGGTCTCTCTACTGTATATCAAAACACGCCGTACCACGCAGCTTGCCTGACTCTTTGCAAGGTGACCTGATCAGACATCTGACCATAATTAATGCTCACGAAGTTACGAGTCCAGTTTAAAATGAAACTCATCGATGGCGTTAGGGTAATCGGCGACAACGGAAATGTAAATGAGGATAATGCTTTAAAATTTCCTTAGACCTCTGCAAATGGTCCTTGATTAGTTCCTCACATTCCTTATTACTTGGATTAAACTTAGCATGGTTCTTACGATTCGCAACAGCGTCCAAACGTATTTATCCAGTATCCCAAAGCTAGGGATCAGAAACATCTATGGTTCTTAGACTGCAGAAACAGAGTTCATTATTCCGTTTACGACTCAGCTTGTTTGTGGACTTTTTATTGGGTATCCAGACTTATATGTATCATACGTGAAACACGAACCACCATAAAAGCTCCAAGGCATTCACTTAGTTAGTTAGAAGCTTTACGCTTGGTCATCCGATGTAGGAAATATTGATAAACCGTTCAGCCGTAACGCCCTTTTGGTGCTTAGCTGTCATGCGACCTGAAGAAAGCATAAGAGATAGGATAGTGCCAGGTTGTCCAAGCCTGGACAGGGGAAGTCGAGCGGCAGAGGGCGGATTCAAAGCAGAACCTTCCGGTCAGCAAATTCGCGCTCCAACCACAGCCATCCTGCCCCCTATTCTAAGGCACTGTTCACTACAGAGAATTTTGATAAGGTCATCAAATTGTGAGTCTTTGTCTTCAGAGCATAAGCAAGCCACTTTCCGAAAAAAAATTTACAATTAGCGTTTGGGCACACATTAAAAAATATCACACCTGCGGCGCTTACAAAACATGTAACCTAGTCTCACTTTGAAGCGACACATCATGACTCTAAAGATGGATAGCTATTGCGCGTGCCACAAAAATGATGGCGCAAAGTACGTACCATATTTTGCTCATCAACGTCTATGACGCACAATATTTGCTTGATTGCAACGACCTGGTGCGTACGGAAGCGTCAGAATAGCTAAAGCAAATACAAAGCAGATCAGTGTGATATAGCTGGGGTACGTATTACTGGAAATCGTTTTCCAAAATGCACGTCATGTGCTGGAAACCAATATGGGTGAAAAGTCAGCCGACGAGAGTCTGCCACAGGGTAACGGCATCTACAGTCAGACGGAGAGCTAAGAAGTCTTTTCGCCTGTCTAACAGTAGCCCACGTTGTCCCTTGATGAACAACGACAGGTGAATAGACCAATCGATATCCATGCCATTATGTCCTGGTCAAATATTTTGGCTTAAGCAAACCATCTTTGAGCACTAGGATTGCATTGATTGGAATCAACGAGGAGCGATGGGACAATGGCAGCGCTTTATTTCGGAGTTATATCTGTGTGCTTTCATTAAACCGTGGCTTCATTTTGTACACACTTTTTTTCTGATCCCTACTCCAGAGGCACACGAACACATGTGCTTGTTTTCCTACTCTATTGGAGTAATATTCCCTCATTTTCGGTATCTTGGGGTCACTACGTACTGATGACGATGAGGGAGATTCAAAAACAAAACTGCAACATAGGTTTACGGGGCGAAACTCAATACATTCGTGCGTGAGGCCGATTAGAATTTCCCTTTCTGCAGGTGGTGTTGACTGATATATTTATCACAATGAGAATATTCTGTACTGTTAACAGCACTGAAGAGCGAGGACAGCTCGCATTTAAGTGAGATAGAACTGTTGCTTCTATATTCTTCAGCTTTATAGGGTCTCTATGACAAATGTTATCAACAAGGAAGCAGTGAAAGAGTGAAGAACCTCAGTATGTTTTCGGAAGCTAGTTTTCGCAGACAAAACGTTGGATTGCTTCAAAAGCAAATGAAGCGTAAGGTTCCATCTTTGCTGATAATTAAATCACTTTACTGAGACCGATTTTACTCAGCAATTTTAAGTGCGCAAGAAAGGTGACAAGAGTAGTGAAGTTAGCAGTGGAGGGAAGTATAAACACGTCCTTGGGACATGGTTGATTTCGATGACTCCTGTCTTTTTGTAGGAAATTTTTTCTGGGTAAATAAGTGAAAATAGAACAAACTCAATTATGGTAATGCCCTATATGTAAAAGACTAATCATTAAAAGGGAATAATAAGGTTTTGCATGTGTCGAAAATGTTCAAACAACATCCACACAGTAACCCAATTGATTTTGTAAGGAGCTTATGATAAATGTATTTTTCGATCGGAACTTATTTGGTTTGTCGCTTCCCTTTGTCAGCTAAAGACAGCTCTTATAAAATGATTCAAATATACCTTGAGTAGCATAGTTTAATTCCCTATTTAATGACTGTAATTTTGGTAAAAATTTTCCAACTTTTTACTTTCTGGGTATGCCTGTATCATCCTATTACTCTTGTTAAAAATATCCATAGGATGTCCACCTACAAGTGATCCAATATAACACCAAGTTGTCTGCAAAACAACTTGACTGGTTTTCACTTAGTCGTAGTTGTATCCAGCTGTACGCAACGATTTGCACTCAGTTTGTCTTAATGTGTAACAGTTTATGAAACATTAGAGTGGCCTTCATCCCAAAATTGTTCTACAATGTTTACGTTTTTCGGTTCAGTTAATTGAAAGCCATCTCAGAGTTTTTCTGGACAGGGTACCATAATATTTTGGTCGCATTTGTGAATGAAAATCAGAAACCTTTACACTCAAAAATACTGATTCTTGAGCACAAACGAGGTATTCAATAAAAGATGCAGCTTATATGAAACAAATAGTGGGTGCACAAGAAGAGCTTGCTAGTAAGAGATCTATTGCCCTAACAAATGGGGTATATGCCAGTTTGCTTAAAGAAAAACGAAAACCAATAAAAAAGGACAAATCAACACATGTTGTGAGTACAGAGAATGCTGAACTTAACAGATGCACTGAGGCAACGCTGAAGTCAAGTAGAATCACACTGCGCTGTACAGAGGGCTCATCAGATACCCACCAGCTGTGTGTTGGCAGTACTGCCATCGACTCCGACACTAAATCGGATGTTTTGTTTAGTACTGAAAGAACATAAACCACTGTATACGGGAAATCAACAGATAGCGGTGTGGACTTAAACCACTCCTGTGCGCATCCAAAAGCACTATATGCTAGCATAGCCTCAGCGATGTTTAGGAGAGTGAGAGCACTGTGTATAGAGGAGTCGACCAAAGAGCAGCGCAACTTGAGGTAAAAAAACAACTTCAAGGTAACGGATACCCAGTGGATTTAATTTAGCGGTGCCAACACAAAGGCCCAGTAAGGAGTGGATCGAAACAGCGGTCATTCCATACAAAACAGGGACATCGAAAGTCATTAAGAGGGTACTGAATACGGCTAACATTAGAGTAGCTTTCCAGAAGGGCGAGACTTCACGCTCGGTGTTGGTGCATTTGAAGGATCGCCCTTCGGTTGTTAGGACTAGGAACTGTGTATACAAAATAAAATGTAACGACTGTACGAAGGTTTATATAGGTCAGACAGCCAGGGAATTGCACACCAGAATCGGTGAGCATAAGCGTTCCATTAACAAACCACCGAGAAACACAGAGGAATACCAAGCGTTAGTCAAAGATTCAGCAATGGCAGGGCATGCTCTAGACACTGGGCATAAGATAGATTTAGAAAATGTGGACATCCTGAGACGGGGTTTAAGATTCACACCACAGCGACTGGTGGCCGAGGTGGTAGAAATCGCCAAGCATCCGAGTGTGCATAGAATAGAGGGGATAGAACTTGCAAACGTGTGGCGAGCGGTCCTAGATCAACCGAGATGACACGAGGCGGTGTACGTTATCAGCGAAATGGTCTCGGTCTAAAAGTACAAAATCCAAGTGGAGTTATATCCAATTAACCACCCCACCCCCATCCCCAAACCAGTTGTCCCAGGACCCTTTGACGAACACATGTGAACGAAATTTGTGAACGACTCCAAGAGGAATTTTCCAATAAGGTGTCCTAGACTGAAAAAGCAAGGATAAAAAATCCGGGTTCACATGAAAACAAATTTCCCCTCCCTAACCAATCTATCGTAAATTTTAGTCATCCCCACCAACCAACAAACAGGAACACCAGACTGAACACCCAGCACTGATCACGTCACTAGTCATGAGGAATCTCAAGGATTGGTTACCTGACTGCCTTAAAAACCCAATCAACCTACTTACTTGCTCACTTGGCCTGACGAAGCTTTTGTGTCAACAGCAAAACGTTGACCAGCAATAAATCCGCTGATTGTTTACTAAACCTCTCTGAAACGATGACTTCCCAATCTGTCCCAATTATTTTCCAAATGATTTTTCCTCCATTTTACTATGATACGTGTCTAAAAAGCCGCCAAAACAAATCCGGAATATCGCATTGGAAAGCGCATTTGTTAACTGCAGCATAAGGCTATCTTAGGCCATCATATTTCACTGAGTTAGCTCACCCTTTGTTTTGGGTCATTGACTACGATTCATAAAGCTTCATATCGCAAAGGATTCTGAGTTGCCTGGAGTACGGTATGGCGCCTGAACACTGAGGCGACTGAGGCCTTTCATTCATGCAATGATTTTGTATCTCAAAAGAAAACAACGGAATCTGACAAACAGAATCACCATTCCTGTTCATCCCTGTTGCTGGCTTTGTCCTGGGCAAGTTACTTTCCTTCATGCTTTTTCTCTTCAACCTGCTTTCCAAGTGGAATAATATTAAGTGGAACGTCTGTTGTCATTTGTCTTTTGTGCAAGTATTGAATAGCCTAAGACAAACCATAGATCAAAGTATGCACCTACTGAGTTATGCGGCCTATACAAACATAATGCCGTCGTTATGCGATGTTAAAAATGGATCATAAATATGACTGCGCAAAAGACGATTGCATTTAACCTTTATGGTGTCCTTGAATTCCGCAAGCATGTTATAAACTTTCTGATTGTTAAATCTCCCCGTCGGTAAGAAATATCTATCGTGTCAATCTGTTCCATGCCGACAGACACAGAATGCGACTGGCAATTAATAGTTTGTGTCAACGCATATGTAAGTAAACAAACAGGGAGGTGTGTGTCATCTACGGATGTTGGAGGTAAAACAGAACAGTACTGTAATGTGCATGGATGCCTCGAGAACGGCAGAACTCGCATCGGCGCGGAGTCGGGTTGTGAATGATGATTCACTTGCCGACTTGGAAAGTTTGCATATTCAAAATCAACATTTCAGTTGGTTTTGCCGGAAAAATAAACAAACAATCCGTTTACATTTCTAGGAAGTTTTAACTTGTGTATGCACTTTTTCAACTGAAACGGCTTCCTGATTTTCGCGTATCACTAAAATCTTGATTCACATGTCTAAAAATAAACTGGTAAACTCAAGTGCAGTTGTTCACTGATCGTGGACCATCAGAACTACACACATATGGACATGTTTGAAAATGATAATCAGTTGGTTCATTTGCAAATCAATGTGGTTTTCACGAGAGACTCAACTGAATCTCTCGTTTATGATATTCTACAACTGAATGTGCTGCCTCATGTTTCAAATGGCACGGTATTCGAGATATCGCAGTATATTTTAATAAAGGAAAGTACACACAAGTTTGCTGAAAATTCTTTGACAGCCCACGACCGGTTTTGCCCTACTTGGTTGACGGAAACTCAGGGACTGCGCCTACCTGATGAGCCCCAAGAAGGGCATAACCGATCGTGGGCCGCCGAAGAGTTTTCAGCAACCTTGTGAGTAGTTTCCTTTATGAAGATAACCAGTTGATGTTTCGTTTTCTACTGACCACAAACACTTTGCAAAACGCTTCTCATTTGATTGTGGATTTGTCGTGCATTTTTAAACCCTCTTTGGTTCTCGAACTCTGGGTTTGCAATCACTCAGTTGTGAAAGTTTTTCTCATCGAATAGACTGATAATACCCATCTTATACCGAACAGTTTTTCTGTCGCTTTCAAATGAAATTGGTCGGACAAGTAACGAAAAACAAGTTAATCCTACTGATAAGTTCTGAGAGCTATTAAAAATGATAGAATGAATCTTTTAAATCTAACTTTGGGCTACAGAAACAAAGGTTTGCCCAGAAATGTTTAAAGGCACGTCAAAATCGAAATTGATGTTGTTACTTCAAGGATATTCCTAAAATATGTGCGCACTGGTTTCTCTAACAATCCTGCACTTGATGCTCGAATCGGCTTTTGAACTGAAAATCTCGATTGAAGACTGCACCTGCGTAAGAGTCAGTCCTGTATAACAGCCAGATATTAAGAAGTTTAGTACCTTCGCTATCATTCCCCAGCCCATGGAAACTCCTTTCGGGACTATGCATTCCAAGACTGTGTTGGAGAGTTCCAGTGACGTTTCCCAAACACTTTATCAGCGTTTACTAGATTTAAGATAGAAAAGCTTCAACGCGGCCTTTATTCAGTAGTTTCATCATCTACTGATTGGTTCACAGACGCTTCTTTCCTTTTACGCTAGTAAGCGGTTACATTTTGCGCTCATTTTTTGTTACTTTGACGTAGAGGAAGTGGCACTTTGTTCACCATGGCTTCTTAGGTGACATATTAAAGAGGTATGTTCCGAACTATTTTGGTGTTTTTTAGTTAGTTAATTATGAGTAGTAGAGCAACATTTTAAAATCCAGTATGGTTCCTCACATAGTCTGCTGTCTATGGGGCTCAGGTTCACCTAAAATTAGCTTATGATTTTATCACCCTCAAACTGTTTTGATGACTCTTCCTTATTGCGAATTCATTGTGAATTCATATACCCCCCTCAAGATCTATGTATGAGGAATTATCATATCGTTTGGTTTCACAATAAGAACTAATGTGACTAACAACCTTTTCGATAATTGGTTTTCTCGGAAATTCCATAAAAATTATATATAGGCCAACGTGCATCATGAGAAAAGTGTGATTCATTCAAAGTAACTGTGTGGAAAAAAGATGTGTGAAGAAGGGTCGCTGGGCCAAATAAACTACTTTGCCGAGAACCATATTTATAGGGCAGAATAGCCTATACGCCGGTTAAAGTTGGAAAGTAAAAGAAAACTTGCTTTGCGGAGAGTTGTGGGTCACTGAGCTAGAAGTGTAGTTGCACTGTAACAGATAATTTTCTGAATCGCATCATTTGTTATCTATTCAGAAGCACTTTTTGTATGATTTGAATGACATGCCTTTGTCGAACCAGATTTGACGCAATCTCACTTGAGATAGAGTTCTTCCCGCAACTGTTCACGGATAATGGATTGTAACATCGCATCCAGTCCGACACACACTGCGTCTGATCGTGAAAGTACCACGTCCGACAAGCTCACACAAGTGAATGCACACCAGCTGATGGTAGAGCTTTTCAGTCGGTTTCTTCAAGTGAGACCCATTAGTAGGACTAGAAGTGCGATCACATGCGTCATATCAATTGCCTGCCAGGCTCCTGGTAGCTTCATCAGATATTTCGTTCTCAGTCTGATCATTTTGGATATTTGTTCAGCGTAAATAAGTTTCAAGAGTTTTACCTTTCCTTGTAGACCCTATCCTTACTTCACACATGCCGGCCGCTTTCTACAATGTAATTTGCATATTCGTAAAGTCTTGTGCTTATTCTGTCACCTTGTTTTGCCAATATGACTTTCCCGCGGAAAACTCATGTATTTGCGACGAGGCTGGAATATCCAAGGCAATGTAATTATTTAATTTATTTCGATATTATAATAGTGTACGGCGTCAGCATCCTTCTGCTGGATATGAGTTTTGTTTCTTGATGTGTAGCATAATGTGGTACCCGGTCTTTTTTCGCCACCGAAGTAAAGCGACAGGTATTACTAAAAACAAGTTCACCAAATTTGTCGATGAAACACATCATTCATAAGGTTAGTGTAATCCGTTTTACAGTTGATATCCGGTGTTGCCTATTTTAGGGCTCACGAAGTGGTCGTCAATAGTATGTTTCAATTGAACGTCAAACTGTGAAGAACTGGTGAACTACACTCATTTGCAGATCAAGTCGCTGTCAGCATGACACCCGTCATAACTGTAGCCTAGGAATATCTTAAGCGAGAGATTCAGCTGATCTCATTTCATTACCATAATATTTTAATAATTAGTACATTCCACCGCTAGTGCTCATAATCTCGTTATTTTATTTGCTGCGATTACTCCTTCTAAAGGATCAATATTAACAAGACAGCGAAATGATCTCGTCGCAGGACAACATAGTGTTTGAAAAGTCTCCAAATACCAGTCGAACGCGATCTTACCGGAGAAGTAGAATTTCTGCGGTATGGTCAATCTAACAAGGACAGCAACACTATGTTCCTGCAGATTTGCATAACTGTACCCGAGTTCCTTCGGACCGTATCTTTATGATCAGCACTTCCATCATCTGATACTACCCATTACTCCAAGAAGGTTGGGTTTGCTGAGTGAATACGATTATGGATGTTTTATTGTGGCTCCCTATGGGCGAATTTAGGCTGCAGAATCAAACATTTTCCCGTAACTTGTACATTTCTGCGTTGCACATATTACCAGTTTTTTATCAAACCTAGAAATTGTCTTTCAGAGGTTCAAGCAAAGTGTACGAATAAAGCTTGCCAACTGAACAGTAATAAGCTGAGCAGCGTTAATCGGACACTCCGAATTATCCACAAACGAACGCTTTTTCGGATCGGTCGCTATAAAACGAGTTTTCGTGGACCCATCCTTCGACAGATCACAAAGCAACAGTCCTCAAGAAAATGTTTTCTCTCTTTTTGGGTCACTGTAGCTTAAGGTAATGCTTCAAGGATCAAATTCGTAGCGCTTGTTGACCTCAAAACTCTAGAAGTGTACGCATGAAATGTGTACGGAGCATGTACCCAACGCAGGATTCATAACCGGAATGTACGCAATAAAGTACCCTATGGTATCGTGCAGCACAAAAAGCAAGTAGTCCTGTGAAGTGGATTTTGTTCTGAGGCATCTTTTTTCCAGCCTTACTGACACAGAGCGAAAGTTGTGTTATTTTTAGTTGAAGGATGAGGCTAACACATCATAAAAGCCTTTTGTTTTTTACCAGTATACGATTGTCTTTGGATGGAAGGATCACATGTTACTTGAGCTTTTTAATTGTTAGTATCTGTTTGTTAACACAATCTGAGGAAGCTGCGTTAGGTTTTGAAAAGTCGAGGATGGAGTACAACGAATGTGGCTCAGATTGTGACCGACAACCAGTTACTCGATCTCTATGGGCGTTTAACCAACCCTTATAAGGATGCCTCTAATTATGTTTTGTAAGGCAATACAGTTTGAGCATAATCCATTTTTTTCAATTTATAAGTCACTGTGTAATCAGTGCGCCCGATCCCCTTTTATCACTCGAAGACATCGTATGGCTGTTTGAAAGTGGTGCTACACTGGCTAACTAATAAGACTATAAGCCGCAGTGTACTTTCTGTGCTCAGGGAGTTTCGTAGATGTGAGAACCTAGGGTTTGACGAAAAGTTGTCCGGCAGTTTCCGCAAATGTCAAAGCATCTCTGAAAGTGAAGTTTTTGTGGTCAATAAAGGCTGAGGAAACATCGTCTAGCTCGGTAAGCAGTGAGTTTCAACTAGTGTATCTTTCAGTTTGTATAGTCTATGGGAAGTGCATGAACCTTTCGTCGTAGTTCACGTGACTCATGCAAGCCTTCCCGTAAACATTTGAAGTTCGAAGTTGTGACAAATAACCCTAATCATCATCTTATTGGAAGAACTTGGTGAGGCTTAACTCCCATAAAATACCGGACAATGTGAAACATTTAGTATCTGTCACTGACATAAGGCAAGCACAGAATTAGAGAGAAAATCTTACTAGGTACTTCATGTAGACACTGACAGCATGTGAGACGGTGGAGGCGGTTGCATGATATGTGCTGAAGGGTATTGAGCCACATTCATGTAGGATCACATGGTATTCAGTCGGGGGATGCGAAGATCCAGCAACGCTCAATTTGGCTGTGGAAATATTACTCCAGGCTGCCATATTATGGAGTAGCCTCCGCGACTCTCTCAGTTTGTTCGAGCAGTCGGGGTTCGGGCATATGCTAAACCACACCATCCTAATAAGCTTAATCTACCTCTCCAACTTTCCTAATTTGCTGCCAAGTAACCGCATCATTTTTGGTCGCCCACGCTAGCCAACTGGATCTCGCTCTGCTACTCAGGCATCTGTGATAGTTTGATTATGTCCAAGATTCTAGAATCCGATGGCTAAAGTCGTGAAGCCATAAGAATGACCGATGTTGCGATTACCTTATACTCACAGTCGTCTAAGCTTCACGAGAAATGATTTTTGAAGCGATAAATTGGGCAAGCTTGCAAGCGCTGTTCATGCCACCATTACCGGCGAATTGACTTCGTCTTCCATACGACAAACGGCTTATGAAGCCGCATACAGGTGAGCTGAGAAAGCAAATCAAGTTCTTTAATAAGAGTCGCGAGAGGATGGCAAACACAGGAATAGTGCTGACTTTGAACATGGAAACCGCACGCCGAAACATACGTCTACCCCCCTATATCAACCTGGGGATACTTTATATGTACAACTAATCATAAAGTGATAAAACATCGCTGTCCACGTAATCTGGACATATTAATCATTTACCAGATTTATTGTCACTTGGAGATGCATTCCATGACAGCACATGTTATGAAACTGAACGAAACAGTGTCGAAAAGTTAATCCTGACAAACCCCATTATCTAAGAGAACGAAGAGCACAGGTAATCAGAAAACTAAAAGTAATGCACAAAACTGAAATTTTCGGGAAACGGACGTCTTTGCCAGTAATCTTTTGCGTTTTTCTGAAATCTAAAGTTAATAATACATAAGTTTTTGATTACCTAATCCTGGTAAACACTTTTTGATTTCCGAAGAGTCCCTAGTACGGTCCAAAAAGTACTGCAATGCATATGTTTTACATGTGCCATAATGTGGCTCATTACTAAAGACAGATTCCCCAAAACGAACCATGGATACATGTACGCACCAAGACTTGTGACTCCAATGAGCAACCAGTTGTATATATGGGCCCTTTTTCAGTTCTGGTGAATGTTACAGTGCATTGTGTCGCAAGCTACTAGTGTGTTGAAAAGTAGACCCTCAAAGCAGAAAGAAAACATTAAAACGTAAGTTTTAAACACTTCGGGAAGGTGTATAACTGAATGCTTGATGGCTCCCCATCAATTTATCTAACCAAGTTATCTAATCAACCAAACTACTGTAGCACTTCGGGCTGAGTGTTATTACGTATCAGTTTACCAAATATAGGTACTAGGTGGAACCAGATATTTACTTTATCAACTTGCGTCATAATGCAGCACTAAATAAAGTAATTTTCTTTACAAACCAGCCCTCAGTTGTTAAAATCCTCTTCAAAACAACCCAGGAGATACTACATTGAAGAAAACTATCCTCAACTGGTCATAGCATCATCTGCATGGCGAGCAACTATCTGAAGTACCATCAAACCCGGACCCTGCCTTGATCGACGGTTTTTTATTGAGCGCACAAGGAATTTTGTAGGTTGAGTTTTACGACTGCTCATCTCACATTTGCTCAGCAAGTTGTGATACCAGCGAAGTTATCATTAGTATCAAGTCGAGCCGGATGGTCATGTGTAAGGTTTTACGAAGAGACGTTCGGATCCACTTTCCCCACCATTGTTCAGTTCCATACCAGAAGTTTCTTACGGAAAATACGACATGTCTAGCTGTAGCTAACTGTTTTGATCAGTATGTGTTCACACTGAAGATCATCAAGTTTCAGCCATTGACATACTGGATTAGTCCAATTAATGTGCCGAAACGGTCGATGAATATTCACTGCTCACCGATGCCCAGAAAGTGTGCTTCTTGGGCGTAGACGGACTGTCCAACATTTTTGGAATGTGAAACGCAGGCTCACCGGGAGAATAATGAATCAAGTATGTTGAAATATTTGGATTCGATTTTTCAATACGCGTGGTTAAACTATATGGGCACCATCTAAAGTTCGCGTAAATGTTGTCGGACGCGTACACCATATGGTAGCATGATGTTTTCATTGCGATGAGTGCAGCACCTCAATGTAACCAAAGTGTGTGCGTTAAAGCGCAAGAACATCTTGAAGATTGAAGTCTATCCTTTCACTTAAAAATTTGGTGCGCACAACTGTTTAGTAGAGCATCATCACAAGGTTACATTTGCTTTGCTTTAACATATGAACTGGGTTCTATTTCTGACCATCTCCCAGAAGCCTCTATTGAATGACGCCAATCGCAAATGGGAAATGACTGACCATATTAAGTAGTATATTGAAAATACCAAGGTCGCAAAATATACTTATATCGGCGCTCTTGAAAAAGAACAGGGAAAGCAATAATTCGGGTCAAAATAATAAAACTATTTGGATTCATTATTGCAAAAAACGTTTTGATTGCAGCCAGTGGCTTTAAACTTGTACCTTTTGAAAGAAACCAGTAACTGATGATTACTGTTTAAAAGGGTCATATTCTCACAGATTTTTCTCATGTAGTTTTTTGTGAATTCACAACCTTTGATATATGATCGTGTTATTGTATTCCGGATTACTAGACGGAGACAGAGTATGAGGCACCGAATAATGGTTCTTCTCAATGTCAGTTCTAATCACCTAATGCAAATATTGAAAAAAAACGTGTATTATTGCACCGTAAAACACCGTAAAGGTAATGGTTCTTCTCAATGTCAGTTCTAATCACCTAATGCAAATATTGAAAAAAAACGTGTATTATTGCACCGTAATACTACCGTAAAGGTATATACTCTATATAAACTTCGTGTATATATACCATCCGAAACAAGAACCTGACTTCCAAGAGCAAAATTTGAGCAGGAGCGTTTTATATTTAACAGACAAGCCTACATAACAGACCTCATGTTCTAGTGGTTGGTGAAGTGTAGTTTTATTCTCCAAAAAAATACAAAACGCTGAAGTTATAATACGGAGCTGGTGACGCAAATTCATTGCCTTTACCGCACTTCGTGAAGTGATAAACTGGTCTTCGATTATCGTCACTGCCATCTTCATGAGGAGCCGTCTCCTCAAGCGGCATATGTCGTTCTTGAATTCTATTTAGATATGTTCTTGTCTAAATGTTTATTTCAGTCCTTTGAATATCTGGTTAGGAAGCTGGAGTGGAACGGTTGTCTCGGAGAACTCTGGCCAGGTAGTTAAGAGATTAAACCAGAATGATTTCAGATGGTACTTCGGCGTTAGTCATGCGTCAGTCCCATTACCGTTTACCTGTTTTCGGACTCCTAATAGGCTGCAAGTGATTTTGAAACTCGATCACCTACATGGCAAACTGCCAATGTGCTTGAACGAAGCGTAATACTACACTAATATCTCAATCTCAAAGAATGTGAATTAACTTTCTGTAAGCGATCCGAAATTAGATGAAAGTGTGTAACCGCTGCTGATATAAAATATGTCAACTCCAGCCCCTGACAATATGCATGTGAACTAATTGTGCAAGTACTATTACCTCTAATGAACGGGGCCTCAGGTATCATCAAATTACTCCGTCAACGAAAACCATATTTGAAAACTTCAACGTAATAACTGAAGAAGCTCAGCTAACGGGTGACACTATTGGTTAGGAAAACTACCCAGCACAATCGCGGCACTTTTTTACCGATGTTAGAATGGTGATTCTATTGAAATTCTCATGATTATATCATTTCCGGCTTTCATACATCTCTCATGTACCCTATTCATGCGTGCCCTTTACCACCGCTTTTCCAAACACGCAGTCCAAAAGTTAAGCGATCTTGTATTTGTTCCGTTTTTAGGAACTGTCAACTACATTCTGAGACATTACCGTGGTCTGCTAAGTTAAAAACGGAACTCCTTTCCTCTGAATTCTAGAGAGAAATGCATTATTTTATAAGCGATACACTAGCATTAGTTTATCAACTCCCACCTCCAATGCACACCTTTGTACCCCACCTTTCTAAATCATCGGTAGACAAAATTGTGACAAGTACAACCACTGTATGACAAGCACACGGTTCTCTCAGCTGATAATGATGACGATGATGATGATGCAAGCTGACCTTTCGGTGAAGGTCAAGCGCTAGATATGTGAACTTTTCACGATAAACGAGTGAGTTTGAATCAATCAGCGTCCTCCGTTCTAGGTGAGAATTGGTGGAGTAGAAGCAAAATAGTGACAGTCTTTTATTATATAACAAATTGTAAATGTTTGATGTCATCCAAAAGCTAATCGATTTTCGCGTCCAAGTCCGCCAAGTTGATAGCCTTTTTAGCTTTCATCAACTCACGCGCCTGTATTTCCAGTCTGGCAATATTGTGGGAGCGGCGCCACAAACATAGTGCACACAATACACTTGAAACGAGACCCACGATAAAGAGAACTGTTAATTGCCATTGATTTTGAATGCACCATAGTTTAACCTGTGGATAGAAGAGTGGAAAATCAGTGTAGGCTGTATGTACACCGCGTATAGCCTTTTAAAAAAGGATGTGTCTTGAGAACCAATAAAATCGCGATTTGATTACACTGAATTTTGACAGTCACGATTGTCCGTCGATGATGTCTTACAAGGAGTTACTTTGTGTTGGATTCCACTTCACTGGCAGCCGTTTGTGCCGTTTGAGCATTTTCTGGCAAGAAACACTGAAGCATCTGGGTAAGGACTTGCCACCAATCGCCTTATAGCCCTAAGGATGAGTATGCAGTACGGGATGAGCACTTCCCTGATAAGCATGAAAACAATTGCACATTAAGTTTTTATCAAACTCAACCCCAGCGGGATAGCCTGGAATTCATTTATCACAATTATGAACCCTACTGGATAACCGATCTAGCTCATAAACAAGCACCACTAACCATGTAAACGGACCATAAGTTTACTGCAAGTTTGACACACTGTTTTGGGTGGTAAGACACGATACATGGTGTTCAGATTAAGTGATTATTTTTACACAATATTGGGGCCACATCTGTTGAAAACTAGAACAAATAAAATTCCCCATGGATGTTCGCGTTTAGGTAAAAGATGTGAAAATTTATTCTGCCCGTTTTGGGGTACTTCCTTTTTCATAGTTCTGTGTAAAATTCTGCCTTACATGAGCATTCCTGGTTTCTCTTTGATCACTTACAGGGTTTGTGAAATTGCCTCATTGTTGTGTCAAACGATTGCGGCCGGGCCATAGGGACAGGTCATGAAGTTCAGTAAACCACCTTGAGGATGATCGATTCATTTAATTACGCCCGAATACACCAGAATTGCGGTGACTAGCCGGCCAACGACCAGCTCATCTTAGTTCAGTCCGCATGGCTTGCGCGATCTGACGACTTCATTAACTACCCCTCGACCCATTTTGATGAGACATCAACAACGGGATTGTAAGATAGAGCATGAGGAATAGGTATCAGGACAAACTACTCCGAACGTAACCGGACTAGACAACTGCCAAAGGAATGACCGTATTGGTTGAGCAAGACTTACTTGGATGTTCTTTGCTTGCTCTTGACAGATGGGTTAATTTTAGTATCACTTTTTGGTCTGCCTAGAAGTTTCCTCGTGAAATTTATAAACAACCCGTTTTCAGCTGCAGATGAAACGCCTGTACGCGTCAGCGTTCGACAGATCGGCTGATTTGCACGTTCATTAGCTTTCTGGTTTGGCTACGTGCATCAGTGTATCAGGCGGCTATCCGGGCTCAGGTTCACGGTATTGAGAAGGCATTAAGGAACCAGTGGTTCACGACAATGTTTCGTCCGAATGTATTCGGACATGGACAACTTATTTTATAATCCCTAGTGGCTGAGCAAGATATTTGAAAGTGTCATATCTGGTGAACTATCAGTGACAGATGAGAGAGTCTAAAATACACCAAATTTTTCGGGGGTCACCTCGGAGGTGGATGAGTATGCTGGTTCCGATCGAAGGAACCAGCTGAATATCCCAAAAAAGCATTCATCGAATTTCTACTGGGTGGCGGAAGCGTACTCACACAGTACGCACTTCACTAAGCGCAAGCGAACTGCTCCTCGATAACGCTTTATGCTCTGTGTTGTAATTCACTAGTGATGATACTTTGAAACTTCAAGTAGATGAACTAATGATGCTCATCCGAACAATCTAAGCACGCGGACTTAAAGGAAGACTTATTAGAAAAAAAAGTTTTGATAGCAAGTTTAAAGGACTGAAGGCACTACAAAATTGTGTTATTGTCGTTTCTTTTCTAAATATCTCAGATGGTGCCTTCGAAAATACCGCACGTTAACTTCTGAGTGACTGCGTTTGAAAAAGTGTTCAGATAATATGCTCAACCTCTTTCTGCATCTATACGATCAATTCAGCTTTTCCGGTTATCTTGGTGTTTTCAATTTTGAGGGCTAATACCTTAAAACTAGCAAGAAAAGTGTTCGATGTACATTTGTTTAGGGCTGAAGAAGTTACAACGAAGATGAGAATAGTGGTAATAATGACCAAACAGTAATTAAATGAATAATTGAGACAGCAGATGGTACTCACGAGTTCAAAAATTGTTGGTGGGGGTGCCACTCGTAGGATGAATGACTCCGTGTAGAACGTACGATTTAGCGTCCTCCCGACGTTATTGTAAATTGTGCAGGTGTAGTTTCCATTCATGGTGGAGGTTGCCCGGTACACACGACGATATTCTGTGTCCCATAGTGTAAACCCCGTTCCTGCCATAATCGCTCGAGCAGTAGCATTGGTGGTTTGATTCAACATTTTGATTTCCTCTTCCGTCATCTGTTTCATTAGCTCTGTGACCCACCAGCGAGTGTTGTGCATCGAATCCTCTAGTCTTTTTTCCAAGCGGACATCCCAGTACACGGTCCAGGTACCGGTCTGGGGTTTTTGAATGATGGGCCACAGACCCAGTGCGTTGCAGGTGAGGTCGAATGTGCTACCATGCAAAATATCCTGGATGTTTACGAGCAAAAGTTTACTCACGTTACTGAGAAATGTGTAATATTTCTATTTACTCACTTAATACAAAATAAGTTTAATTTTGTTGGTGACCGGTTGTGTATACATCAAAATCCCTTTAACTTCCATGCACTGGTAAGAGTGAAAGTACCTTACAAGGTATCTTACCAGCCTGTTCTTTTTTGTGCCAGAGCACATCCGTGTAGGTGTTCAGTTTTTAAGAGCCTCCTAAAAAATATGCGTAAAAATGGGAAGGTCCAGTTCTACCGTGGTGATGTCCATGGAGATATCCAGTGGGCATTTACAGAAAGTTCCTATAATATTTGTGGAATCTATGAAATTTAGGATTAGTGTAGGCTGAAAATGCTTACCACTATGTTTTAACCTAACAGCTTGGTCTATCACATGTTTTCGCAGGCTAGTCCTGTTTGAACAATCCACACAATCTGGGCTTTGAACACAAACGTTTAATACGTCGGATTAGGTTTGTTTCGATATGAATGCGCCCCAGTGGAAACTTGCATACTATAACGTTCGGTGAACGTTTGTTGATTCCTTCACACCTACCGACACTTCATGACTCTCATTCCACATTTCAGACACTACTTGGAGTATAAACTTCACCTGTATTTTCCTTGATATTTGCGTCGGATCTGCTCAAAGACCTGTGGTACAATCTTGAATGTACGTTCGTATTGAATCATTGCTATGTATTAGCCATTGACACTTCTATTCAATCAATAACCGTTGTTTATTTGTTGTTATTACAGAACCATACCGAATACAACAACAGTCTTCTCGACTTAACAAAAGACTTCGGGTGCGTATACTCAGGTAGTATCTCAGCCGCATATCTTGCATCAATCACCTAGGTTCAAAGTGAAACTTAAACTTACCTTTTCCAAACTTTACGCTTACGTACGTTTGCTTTTATTTCACACTACGATTATGTGAAACGATATGATTTCCTAGATCTCTCTTGACTGCTCCTGCCAATGAGGTGTATCAACTAGAGCCGTTTGGAATGAGAAATGTCCCAAATATTTCGGGGAAAAACGTTTAGAAATCACGAAAATAGCGGCTCAAATGGACCAGCGGATTAATTATACTTTGAGGACGAGAGAGAGCATGATGTAGGAGTTGATTGCGGGCAACCATTGGTTGTTAAATCTACTGGTGGATGTGATAAGTGGATAAGTCAACAAGTAGACTTCCGAAGATCACAAGACTGCTCATGTACCTCAGAATCACGTAGAATGGTATATATATAACTCTTTTTTGAACATAGAATTATATCCAGTGTGTCAGTTTGGACGAGTGTGTAAACATGAAGGTCTATTTAGCCAAATGAGTGATTTCAGTGTCACTCGGCTGCAAATTGAGCATTGAGAGCGGTTTTCGTCGATTCACAGACGTCAGTACAAAACATTTTGTCCCTTAGACCGTAGGCATTCTACGTAGACCCCAAATTACGTGATCGCGGTTTTAAGATTAGCAAAACTGAAATTGTTGTTATGCTTGAGAGCTTGGGCGGAGATTTATCCGAAGCGGTCTCACCTTCAGAAATAAGCACAAATTCAGTTCAGTCCAATTCAATTCAATTCAGTGTATTAGCTATAAACCATGTGCCATAGGCACAATGGTTCCAGCTTCTACAGTTTCGATCACCTAAAAGCGGGAAAGTAGAACATACAACAAAACCTTAAAGGTGAAGGCACGTTGTGTTTGTTCAGAAATTGGTTTGCTACGCACTGAAGACGATAGGTTTGATGCACGATCGCCACTGACCGAGCGATTGGGCCATTTCCGTCAATGCCATTAAACACTGGTGATTTGAGTCCCGGGATTCTCATCCGGGGACGCGGAAGTTGCCAACCCGACTAAGTTTACTAGTTAGTGTTTTCGTACTTCGTTGCTAGGTCATACACTGTTCACTTTTCGAACGCTTCCACCAGCACAAGGCTGAATGGAAAGAGCTCTGTGAGGCAAACGGACCTCTGGCATGCTGAGTACATGTCCCAACCAACACAACCTATGAAGCATGAGTAATTCGTCTATCGTGGTAGAGTTCCTTCTTCCCAAGATCATCTAATGACGCTCAGCACTACTAATCCAATATTCTCACCAGACATGACCAATGTTTCGGGGACACCGATGATCATATGTCCTCTGCGCGTAGGGGCCATAAAGCATAAAAACTGATTTCAGCACTGGACAGCTCATTCTATCGACGCTTCAAATATAAATCATTCTGAGATAGCACTTGAGAGGGGAACATCTTAGTTATCCAAAAAGTTTGCAACCGACAAACCATGTATTACTATCTGAGGCAGGTATGAGGGCCGGAATCGCCTAAGCTGATGAACCTGAATTTATTAGCAAGATGAACAGTATCTTGTTGGTAGAGTGAAAATATTATGGAATTTTTATGCAGATTTCGTCCTGTAAACGCAGCTAAACTATGCCTAAAAGCTAAGGAGCACTCCGCAGCTGTTCCATCCTTATTGGGAATCATTAGCAGTGCGCATTTCACGAAACTCTGGAGAGTCTCGAACCCCCGACCTACTACCAGTATTGTGAATAATTAACCGTTCGATCGTGAGAGGCTGATCAGCAGTGTGATTAACTCGCACTCAGACAGAATATAGCGTCGCTCATCCTTCAATCAAGGGATCTACATCACGCGGTCACATGTGCCGGCTGGCTCCTCGGGCAACAACTTCTTAGATAGAAGTTTCACTCATCGGGTCGGCAGAATCAGAGGACTCTTCGAGACTTCGCGACTCTCAGGAGTTTCGTGATATGCGCGATGCCGATGATTCACAATAAGAATAAAACAAATGTTCAGTGCTATTCGGCCTTTCAGCATAGACTGGCTTCAATTACGGAACAAAATCCCCACAAGAACGTTATCTTATCTGCCGAATCAAATGTTGAGGAAACGGAAAATTGGGCGGTGAGGCACACGATGGATGATGGATGGACACTATTCAACTTACGACATGAAACAAGCAGACAGCATTGACACAGTCCAGTCTCCCCGTTGGCGGTTAAAGGAAGTTCAAATTCAATGCGGCGCATTCAAATTTGGTCGAATTTGATGGTGACTCGGAAAAATCGCTCGTCTCTGGAGCCATATATATGTGGTGTGAGAAGCCACCGACAGTTCGGCTAAGATTACTATCGGCTGTCCTGTTCAAGTGAGTAACCCATAGTATTAGTTTGTTCGTATAATTTTGTTCCTCTGACAAGTTTTAGAAGATAAACATGTCCGCCCGTCCCTTTTACGAATATTCAGATGTAAATGTGAACGACATCCATCTTCCAAACGCACGTTCGTAGTGCAGGTCATCCAACAGGTCATGTTATTCTGTGACTTCCCTATAACTTGGTTCAACAGCCAAGACAAAGGGTTGTTGCAAACATCATCTTGTGGAGAGTTCGAAATTTTACGGTGAACCCGATAGTAAGTGGACAGCGTAAATATTTATCCTCGCAGTGTTCCAAGAAACATAACGAGTAGCATTCTCAAAAACTGGCTCATACTAATCGTCGTATGCTGAAGCATACTTCGCTCGAAGGGACCAGTACTGTTAATTTAACAGCAGAACAAAACGACGACTTTGAAAGATAGAGAAACTACATTATTACTGATGAAACACCCAGAAATCCTATTCGGAATTGTTTGGGGAACTTTTACTGATTATTTGGAGTTGATATAAGCAAATCTTCTAGTAAGAGCTTATCGGCTTCTCAAATGGTACGTCACAGAAGAGATATCCTCGAACTTATGCAAACAACTCACTTACCCATACACTGTCCTTGATGTAGACAACAAAGAAGCAAACAGTCTCGTAGTACCCTGGCTCATATTCGTACCCGTATCGATAAACACCGGTTGTGTATGGTTGCAGTGAACGTATCGTCAATCGGTCTCCCTCAATCAGTATTGTTTTTGTGTTTTCAAGAATTTCACCTGGAAAATCATGTGGTGTGTGCGGTGATAGTGGAACGGACTTTGTCCAGTACGCACGCGACTTTGGAAAGCGTTCTGGACGGTCGAACACATTTAAGCGTGATTCTTTTGTTGGCGGACAGTAAAGTTGCACGGGATCATCACGTTTGGCTGGCAATCCAGCAGACCAAACCCAGGCATCTTCAGCTCTCTGGGCGAGCAAATCCTTGAGCAACAATCTTTCTTCCTCTTCCTTTAGGAATTTCAAATATGGACAAGGATGTCGATTGCAGGGTTCCCACCTACCTTGGCCAGTTCTTATTGCATGAATAGCAAATTCAGTTGGCGCGGGTACACCCGAACCGGGTTTTTTAGTCGCTTCATATTTTGCAAATGCTTCTGCTTCCGGGGGCACCTCACATGCTTCGCCCCCGTAGCTGGGCTTTGGACATGCACACAGTCTCGTCCGTAGTCCCATCCCGATGGGTCCGCATGGATGACTGCAGTGGGGAATGTTCGGTGACCATGGACACCACTGACCTCGTTTGGGACAAGGGACGGGACCTTCACAGGGGACCTGAAACAAACATAGAACAGAGTGAATGAAGACCACTGAAATAGACGCATATTTTTGACAGAATGAGGATAGCTATAGACTTCCAATCAGCTTTTACTCATGTGAGTCAAGTCAGTATAAGCAAAGAGGCGAAAGAGTTTTGGACATTCTCATATACAGCAACATATAGATTAATAAAATACTGTTATGATACTGAAAACCATTACGAAATAAAATAGTTAAACCAAAACTACTGCACTGTGGTTAACTGTCATGCGTTATATTTCCGTGAAGCAGTTGAAGCATGTTCAAAAGATGCCAGTGTACGCCAGTTTGCAATCCAGACGTGAGAGTTTGTGCGTATTTTGCTATGGTCCTTTCTAATGGCGTATGTGTTGGAGATGGCCCCTCACCTGTTCGAAGGCCAATAAAAATGGAAACTAAAATTATCTGTGTCCAGTACCGATTGCTACGTGGAGATACAATGGTCAATGAGGCGTTCATACGAAGCAAGTAACGGTCATGTTTCTGTTCAGATGTTTTGTTGTTTCTGACGGTTTATCACCCAGCTCTAAAGTAGTGCTTGCCTAACCCAGTATGCGTTCGTGTCGTTTATTTAGCTAGACAAACATCTAACACTCTCAACATCAAAACACAAATATGACCTACATTTGCTACCGTTCTGCGGTTTGACGTTAAAATGCTCCTTAGTGCTTCCTGAGGAGGGTAGATAATGGTGTCACAGGAGGTACAATTCGCACTCAACAGTTAAAATTAACCAAACACAGGCGCCAAAGTTTGAGCGGTAAATGTTCTTTTAGTATGTTCCGTCGATAGTGGGCAACTGTTGTAATAAACAGGCCTATAGTTCGCACTCAGACTGGTATACTTTTGTAATTAGGAGATTGATAAGAAAAAAACGATAAAAATAACGTTACCAAAGTTCGTTAAGGTCACCCAAAACTCGAGAAATACGACTGAAAGTGCCAGTCAAAACATATGGAGGAGAGGAAAGGAAACACCAAAGGTTCACAATTGCTTGATGTTTAAAACAATACCCATCTCTGCTACTCAGTGTTTCTTTATGTAATATTTTTCTACGGACCTTCCGGAAGTTCCTGTTTGATCTTCTGGGACTTGTCATACCACTGTTCAGTTACACATCAAACCTGAGCAGCAACTAGCGTCAAAACCAAGCAGAACTTCATTGTGGATGCTTTCATTTGGTGTCATAGTATGACTACCTGATAGGTCGCAGAGTTTACAAAGGTGAGCAGCAAAATGTGAAAGCAACAAACCAATCAGAATAACTGGTGTTCCAAGCTCCGTTAACTATTTAGAGACTGCATAATCTAAAAAAAACATGATCATGTTTACTCACCTTACTGTTGCTTGCTGTCTAAAGAAAATCTTTGCAGCACTAAATATATTACCTGTATATTCAATGAGCCCACTGAGAGAGACGTGGCGGAGAGCGAATTCCCAAGATAGAAGTTCAAATTTTACTTCATTTATTACCTCAACCGTCAGATTGTTGTGGTGGACGTCCAATAACCATGTATTTGGACACAATTTAATGGATAATGATGCGCAGCCATCGCTCAAACTGTTCATTTATGTTGAGGAGTTACTTTTTCAGGGAAACTAAATATTTTCAATGAGGAAGTGGTTTCTACTCTAAGGGAAGTAGACATAATGGACTAAATGTGGAACCTTTTGCACCTGATTGTTGCTGACGAAATTTCCGCTATCTATGGTTAGATTCAACGTGCTTTATGTGAAATCCTGTGGTGTGGCCAAGATATACGCATATGTACACACAACTGGGACATACGGCAGCATTGATTTAATAAATCCTCAGCGTGGTTACAGACACAATACAAAAGTGCATACTGGAAAAGTCAGTTGGAAGTACGTTACCGTGGGCCACCGAATAGTTCTTCTCAGGCGTAATATTATGAATTTGGTACACGATTGTATAAGATATTCCAAAATGGTTAAAGCTGGAAAGTCGATGCCTGAAATGGTTGGATTGAACCGCAGTGTACTGATAGTGCTCGTGAAATTGGCTGTTTTGAAAAGTAGAAGGGTAGTTTTACTTCACACTCAAGTAAAGTTAGCGTAAATCACCCATTTTTGAGGCCGGAAAACTACTGCCGTGTGGTGTATGTTTACCTGGGCTAGCAGCACACTGATAACTGCTAAGGGCTGGTTGGTTGGTTATGGAGAGTAACATAAGTGAACAACATCTGAGTCTACTGAATATGCGTGATTTTTCTCCAAAGAGTAATCAAATCGGTATCTGGTTTATGCTCTTTTTGGACAAATAACCTTCAAACCGAAGGGAACCGGAAAAGGTCCTTGGTAAGGGGTACCTTCTGTTTGACGCACTATTTACTTTTCTTATTCCCGCAATATATCCACGACAAGAAGGGATGATGAGGCTTTCTTATAATAAGGCAACGAAGCTGAACGACAATGCGGTTGCTCCTTCTCGAATTCAATAATTTCGTTTGTGCATTTTTTGACCGTGAGAGATGTGGAAAATGCTTACACGTCCGTTTGATGAGTAGATGAAACAGGATGACTAATATGCGATTTGGCACTCATATATGCAGGGATTATACCAGACGTTTGTGAGTACTTGGTAGTTATGCTCAATGGGCGCAGAAATGAGCGAACCACTTCTATCATTTCTGCTCTTGTGAATGCTCTTGCTCTATGAATGCGTTAGTGCCGGTAATACTGGAAATCGAAATGAAATTAACACGCATACCATGGATCGAGAAATCTGCTTTAGAAACATTTATGATTATGCCTGGGTTTTAACATCCTTCTTGAGCATGTGCACACTTTTGGATAATTCTAAAGTGAGTAGAATATACCTAGAGTAAAAATAATAGTAAACCAGATAACTTTGGGCAGAATAATGAGTTATGTGTGTGACCCTTCAGTTAGCAAGTTACCTGCTGTGTATCGATCCCATGACAGGGTAAGCCGTTCCCCCGTGGTTCAGGACGATTACATAACCGCATGCGATAACGAAACCCGGTCCCACAGGTAACAGAACATTGCGTGAATTCTGTCCACTCTCCCCAGCCTCCATGAATATTTGGACACAGACGCCTTATTGGACAATCGCGGGTTTCGACACCCTCGGCCGCTCGAATGTTTGATGCACATGAGGCCTGCAACTCACGTCTAACTTCCGGTTGAATATGTTCCGTTGTCCAGGCTCCAATGCACGGACGAAATCGAGTACTTTCCATAAATCCACAAACAGCAGTACATTTCGTCCACGAGGACCAAGACGCCCACCAGGGTACACATAAAGCAAGGGCCAGCATCTTACTGCATGACTTTGTTTCCTGGTGTGATGAAATGTAATGTAAAATAGGATATTAAATAAACAATTGCAGGGCTTACCAGATAGACGGAACGCTAAAAGAGGAACGCGAAAAGACGTAAAATCATGTCACTACTTTATACGAATCATTCATAACGTTTAGATGAGTTTTTCTGACAATGATAGGCTGGCGTACGTCTGGGAGCACCATATATCCGAGATCTGGAGTACACCATTAATAATAAATTATAACAGAACCAACAGTCTGACACGGTTTTGTGAAGGCTATTCTATCTCAAGAACGGCTCATATCCTTGGTTTATGATCAGGGCATGTCGGCTGCGCTTGTAATAGGTTATCTTGCAAGTGACAAAGGAAATTGGAATTGGATTCCTGCCAAGTGAGGTCACACGAAACTGTCCGACTGGGTGCACTTTCTGATGTAAATAGTTTAGATTTTGTGTAAAGGAAACTGGTTTTTGCAAAAACCTTGGAAAATAACTCAGGAATGCTCATTATAAAAGGCGGTTCCTTAGTTCCTTCGTGTCGTAATTTAAAAGTTCATTTTGAAAATTGTTACGAATAATCCCTCCACATATTTTTGGAGATCTCAACTTGGATTGAAGCTAACTAACTTCAGATCGTTGGCTAAAGGACAATGAAAAGCTGTCTGATTGCCACCTGCATTTCAACAGAATCACAGTCCGGCCTCAGCACGTGGAGTTACATCACGCAACACTCGCATAAGGTTCAAATACAAAATGTGACTGTTACGCTTTGAAACATCCCTCAGGGATATGTTACTCTGGCATTCTACGACCAGTTGTGGACTAAATGCGCAAGTTACAAGGGATAAAGAATTTTCGGTTTGGTTGGAGAGGCATGCACGAATCCACCTACTTCTACACCGGGGCAACCAGTTTGCAGTGAACAGGGCTTTATTTTTCCGTTTTTGCGATGATATCTGGTCATCCTGCAGATAAGCTGATTACTTAATTGGCAATCGTTCGGATTAGTTGGAGTTGGGAGTGAAATCAGGAAATCAGCAGCTCTTCAAATAGTAGACGCTATGGATTCCGGTGCAGCTTTCCGCTGGTCTAGCCGAACTAAATGTAGTTCAAATTCAGGGACAACTGAAATTCCGTTAAATGATGGTCATCGTGTACGATCAAAACTATCTCTTCCCGAATGGTCATCATAGAGAAGGTTAGTGGGAAAGATTGCGGATCGGCCATTTAGACGAAGCCTTTGTGAGCGGTAAGTTTTGTTATACCTAAATGCTGCAAGATGAACTGACACTTCAAGGAAGACAACCCTCATGTCACTCAAAACCAATTGGATCTCACAAGTTCTGGGCTATTTTGATGCAAGTGCATGCATGAACTTGACAGATGCACTTACATGATTATTCAAACCACTCAGATCCCAATGGTCATGCACGCTTGCAGTCCGATGCTTTGTCATATTTACCAGATTGTGGACAACTGGATTATACTAGTTATGACAATGCTAGCCAGAAAACATCAACGGACATTATCATGTCTTCACGCAGAGTCCATCTCATCAAGTTCCAAAATTTGAGTTCAAATTTCATCCAAACAGTCACCTTTAAACTCTCACATCAGAAGAAAACCGGCCTTAATGAAATGCCAGTGAAAAGCTAGTCAACTTAAATACGGGCACATGCATCAGAAACCAAGGTAGTTCCGAGGCATTCAACTTTGACAGTTATTGCATTCTCAAAGGCCACCTTACATATGGTCGAATCGCTGAGAGAAAACTGACGCACAGGGCTGATTCAAGCCTGATGTGATCTGATGCGTCTCGTGCAATGAATGCGATCAAAACCAGCTTGAAGATAGAGCAAAAAAGATAAACTCCGCTTCCAGAAATTAGCTCTCCAACGGATAAAATACGCGTAAAAGAATACCAAGTACAGAGAGTCACCAAGTAAACATGAAGAAAAGCAAGAGTAACTGATTCACAAGTCCTGAAGTTACAACGGAGAGGTTGGTGTCGGAACTCAATGTGATCAGATGACCTTGTAGACCCGTTTGTTGACCATATGGCATTTCAAATTTCAGGGACAATCGGGGACATCCTAATTGCAAAGAAGGCTTGCTATCACGACATATTTTACTATTCTTTCATAAACTCCGGGAACTACGGTCGAACACAAAGTACACGTTGTCAAAATCTTCTCGCATACTAATGTAAGATAGTTAAAGACACACAGTGAAAGCAGAGTTTAAGGTTTCTGCTTAACGTAGAATTTACGGACAATTAGGCGAGATATTACGAACGGCTCCTGGCACTAAACTGGTGAAGCCTGCAAAGGATAAAGTACATATAGCGGCTTAGTTATTTTTGAGGTGTGCATTCAATTTTTCTCTTATGCCAGTGTAAGGCTATTTAACAGTGCGCAAAAGCAAACATGATGATGAAAAATTATACGGACTCGGTTCCTCTTATGTGTATGTTGAGAACAACAGTGAAAGTCTAAAGAAAACAGTGCACTTGGCAAATTAACATGAAAGAATCAATGCAGACGTTGCTTCAGCCACTCAAACTGTAAATAATCATAGACAGCTGGTTTCTGGTAGGGTTTAGAAGATGCGATCCAAATTCACTATGGAGAAGTAGGTGTTAATTCTAACGGTCGTTTGTAGCAAGAATAGAAATCCAGGATGGTATCTAGAGCAGCACGTGAATTTTATGCTTTTAGGATGAGTGAATCATATCAAAACCTATTTATCCCTGCACTGCTTTTCGAGTTGATCCGGCTGGTTAAACGGAATGACTATTTGAGAAAACTTTCTGTGTAACCCGGGTATGATTGATATTTATTAGCGGCTCAGTCAACAGGCAGCTCCTGGTTGACCAGCCTTCCTTCCGATATGCATACGACAACGCCTCCTTCTGTTTCCTTACAGGAATAGGGGCAACCTTGGCCTCCCTGTAATGGTCTAGATTTACTGAAAACTGTGGCAGCCAACTGTTGTCAGTGGCGATAATACCATTAGTTTCTATCCAGTTTGCATGATTGTGTCGGAGATTAGGACATTTGGGACGTTGACGATAGGATAAACCTAGGTTCATCTCTCGGCCCAATTAGTTTTCTTTCGGCAACTACATTCATCTCCACACAAATCTAGTTTTGAAGTGAGACTCACCTGTACCCAGTCTGAGTCGTTCTGTTATGCTCTTCTTCTTTTTCTCTATAAGGCTTTATTCAAATGAAGTGATATGGTTGCAAGGTCGCGAAATGCCAGGATTCTCTATTGGTGTTGCCATCAATGATAGGGATTTCATCACCGCCATAACAGTGCGCAGGTTTTCTTACCACCAGTATGCTTAGGAAAATGGGTTGCTTATTCGAAACAGAGCAGAAAGAAATCCTGCCAACTTTGACTTCATCATGCAACATGCTATGTAGTTTCGAACTGCCGCAATTTTGAACAGGTCCACACGCCATCTTACACTATATTTAAACTATTCAGTAATGAATGCACAGTGTAGTATTGTACAAATTTGAGCAGAGCGTGTATCCAGAAAGGTTACATAATCGGATCATCCTCGATAAAGCACACGTCTCGCTTTAAATATCATACATAATCTGGGAATTCAACGTATCCATGGGATTCTATCGTGTCCAAGTTCCACCTTGGTAAGAATCTATGCTGCTAGACCTCTGAAAATGAAGCTACCATTCCACTGGAAACCATAAATTGTTGCGATTCATATTTCTGTGAGAAAATTCAGTCAGGGGCGAAGAGACACAAATCGTCTTGTCTCATCCATCTGATGAGACCCATTCAGGGGGAAATCACAATCAGTTGTTTTTCAGAACTCCCCTGCTTTAAACATCTGCAACTGCCATTTCGAAAATAAAGGGAAGGAGTATATTGAGAAAATACCAAGTTGTGAATAGCATTGCGGAGAAACATAATGGTTGCCAAACGGTCCACTCAAGCTAAATGCTTCACGTCGGTGCTTACGAGTACAACAGGCTTCGAATCATTTCACGCAAGATTGAATTAGACAGGAAAACGTACTTGAAACCCGGGTAGGTTGGCGCACGGGTCATCAATTGTGCAATTCCCTCCCATACACTTGTATCGTGTTGCGTTTTTGTGGGTGCATTTATGTTCCTCACCTGGGCATCGCCATGGTCCCCAAGCAGCTTCCAGCTTGCAACGCCTTTCCTCCACATCTGCACACACAGGCACCAGGACGAGACAGGATAGGACAGTGCAAAAGGTAAAGCAAGTGGTCATGACTAAGAGCACACACAGGTCAAGTTGCAACCCCTTGGAAGACAAATGCAGAGATTTAAATTGCACAAATCGATCACTCACAGACTGGCAAGAGCACGTGACTCAAAGTCGACAAGTAAGCTGGTCCCCTGTGGGTTCATTAGAAGCAGTCCAGTTTTTAACAGTAATGCAGGAGACAGTTTGATTGCGTGGTGGATAGATAGATAGATAGATTTTCAAAGGATAATTTAAGACGCAAATCCTGTTAAGGTATTTGTGAACGTCTGCACAGCAGTGGAACTAACGAAGTTCTACTTGATACCCAGAATTACTTGGGAGTACGGCTAGAGTCAATATGCCGCAGTTTTTACGTCGGCAGTTGTGCATTGTAGACAAAGCCAACTCTACGTTTGAAAGACTGCAGGCGGAAGTTGCAAAGCGCATATTTCATGGTGTTACTGAAAGCAAACCCTTTCTACTGGTCGACGGAAAATTCAGGAATTTACACCGCTTTGAATGTATGCATTATCGTTAATCATGCATGTACGTCAGAAAAATGCGTGGGTTAAAACAAAAAATGTTGGTACCTGAACCTGCTGCAGAAACTGGGAAGATGCAATTAATTCCCTAAATGGTGGAGTGCACTCAGATTTGTTGTGATTGGGCCAAGCCGATTTTTTATCGTGCCTGTAAACCTGGAAATCTTCAGGCTCATGAGTATGGGCTAAAGAGTTACTTGAACTTCCACGTCTCTCTGGCCCAAACCGACCGTAACCTTCGGGATTCAGAGAATATACTGTTTTTCGGGAGTAAACTTAGTTTCAGATGCTCAAGGAACCTATCACTGACCACTGAAGATAAAGGGCTGGAATTCATGATGAAAGTGAACGCAGTTATTGATACTGAGGTAGCTATTAGCCGCAATGTGAGCGAATAAATACTTCATAAATTTTACCGAGACTATGGAGGTTTTTCGACGAAACGGCTACCGTGGACAACATAGATTCCGAGATCCCTCTTTCCCACCTGCTATTCATTATCACCAGCGTCAGATTCATCATTAGGGACATTACTTGAGACGAATTTAACCTGGTGACTTGAATGCTACAAACCAACTACTGTCGATATGCTACCGACGAATTAACTCACTGATCATCTCACAAACCTACTCCCGTGAGTGGCACGTACAGTCAATTTTTAGAGCGGTCGTGAAAACGGTGGTAATTTTACATTTTTTAAATGGAATATTCTGCAGTACTTTTTAAATACTCGTCCTCTTTCGGGGATCAGGTGTTCTGTCGTCTGCGCCGATGATCAGCAGTGTTCGTCGCTCACTTGTCTTTGTTCTTTCCATCTGCAGCTGCAATAACATTTTGTGTAATGGCAAAATGTGATTGTATTTTATGACATGTTCTTCCCAGAGAACGGATAAAATTCATGTGTCAACTTGCTTTTAGTTAAAAAACTGGTCTTTTGAGAATAAAAATTGAGAGAAACCCTGCCTCTGAATTTTGGTCCTTGACTTCATTTTGAACAGTTCAAACAAGTCCGCGTATAAGGAGAAGCAGGGAAATATAGAGAAATAGTGAAAGTATCTTCACTTCAAACTGCGGCATGTATAGCAAACCTGTTCAAGTTTCTGGGTCTTAGTACGTGTCGAAACACTGGCAGGTTGAATGAATGGGCTATAAACTTCCCAATCTGAAGAAAAACACCATTGGCTGATTCAATAACTTTGGTCATCCTAGAATTGGGACAAAAACTGAAAGTATCCTGTGTGTCTGCGGCAGAAACGGTATATTTTTCCTAGTCAGCCTAATTAGTGTCTCTTCATAGCGAGGAAACTTACACTGGATTTCCGAAAACAAGGTGGATTCCGAACTGAAAGAGGATGCATCGATCACTTCCGACATATTCTGGAACAACGACACAACTTCTCGCAAGCAACAATGACTGTGTTAGGTGACAGTTGGCTTGTTCGTTGAGCTGGGCTGCAAACGTTTCATCACCAATCGAGGTGACATCAGTGAGTTGCTGAGGAGCGTAGTGTTCGTAGCGATGTGTTGGTGGTTGTGCTTGGTGGTGTGTGGTTGTGCGGTGGTATGTTTTCCTCCATAGAAAATGGGTGTGTTGCTTAATCTGAAGGCTGCCTTTGACTCTATGGATCATGAAGTGTCTATGCTGCTTGAGGTAGTAGACGAATTTGGGTAACTTGGCAGGCCGTATCATTCCTGGTGGTCTCTCGAGAGGTGATATTTCCATCCGGATTTGGGAGGGCCAGATCAGTTTTGTGAACCTTTGTCACCTGTGGCGCAGGCGTGCCATCACCCTATCCGTCAAAGATCGATCCATTTTGCTATACGGGTCAGAAACCTAGCTACTGCGCGCCCAAGGCGTCAAAAATCTTTTACTGTTCAGCACTCGATGTCTTCAGGCCATTGCCCGAGACTGGTGGGATCACCGGATTAGCAATGGAGAAGTACGTCAAACGTCAGAAGAAACAACTCGCTCACGACAGATTAATTGATAACACTCCATAGGTTGTGCTGGATTGGACACGTGCTCCATATACCAGTCGAACGACTTCCTCGACGGGTTCTTTTTAAAACATCACGCGAAGGGTAGAAACGAGCCAGGGGAGGTAAAACTATAACCTGGCGGGGGGTTGTGAACTCATTTGCTACGGGTTCTTTTTAAAACATCACGCGAAGGGTAGAAACGAGCCAGGGGAGGTAAAACTATAACCTGGCAGCGAGGTGTGAAACTCATTTGCGCTGGTCATTGCTATCTCCTTGGATGGGGACTCCAAGACGGGCCTCATCAATGGTTGGAGTCATCATCGTCATCATCATGATCGCAAGCTGTAATAACCGCGTACTTGTCATACAGTGGTTGTAGCTGCCACAGTTTTGTTCACCGATAATTCGGAGAGGTGAGTTCATTGTCATAAATTCCGCTTACAACCACTTTACTACAAGTACGCGGTTCTTACAGCTGGTAGTGATGATGATCAAAAGAATAAAAATAGATTACATGTAGAAGAAAGACACAACTCACAAGGTTGGTTAAAATTCGTCGACATCCCACTTCCAGTCTTGTCTCCACAGAATTCATCAGGTAACCACAGATTAAACACTTCATGAACGAGCAATTAAATTGGGTCTCCCATGCAAACCAAACAGCTGAGCAAATGAGCGCATATTGCTAATTTTTTGCAACTTGTGTTGAGGCAGAACACAAACTTGAGGGAAAGCTGGGGGGAGGGCGAAACTCGTCGTAGAGGGTCAGTGAGTTTTTAACCAACCTTATGAAATTACCTCTATACAATGTAGTTCCATGATGGCGTATTATACCAACTGAAACACGAAGCCGTTTGGTGCAGTACCTTCAGTTGAAGAAGAGCATCATGAACGAGGGATTCATTTGAATCTTCTGGTAAGACCAAATTGCTATGCAAATGTGTGCGTTTCGCTAGGAACATATTTTGATTTCATCAAAATTTGCGACGAAAATGGAGCAAATATCTTCGCTTACATTTAGGCCAGCCTATCCTTGGAATTATTCTACTCGTCTTCCTTGTAATAACTATGACTACAGGGATCTTATAGGCTGATTCTCATTACAAAACTTAGTATTCATTGAAGTAGTTTTCTGTAACATAAAACTACGATAAAAATATTGACACAGTAATACGTTTAATAAAAGTCATAAACAGAATCATAAATAAACCAAATTCCTGAATAATTAAACATAATTAATAACAAAAATGAAAGTAATAAAAGACGTTCCATGACATTTGTGTTCAGGAGGGTGACTGGTCGGTCGTTAGCTACAGAGGCCAGAGCGACTGTACAGTCTCGAGAATTCATTGGCAAGCTCCACCCGGGACACATACTTGACACGCTCCGTGAACAGCAGCATGACAAAACATTCGAAACCGAAGGAAGCAAAACGACTACATCGAACGAGAGACTGGGCCAATTACTACTGCATTCAATTTTGTAGCACGCAGTTCCTTCAAAATGGTCGTTACCAAAGTTGACTCATTTGATTTCATTGCTGATTTAATTTTGGAAGACGATCGAGTAGTAGAACCTCATGAACCGTGCAAGTGATAAGGAGGTTCATACTTGCATGTTAGAATTAATTTGAAATTATTTTTGATATGGTAAAAAAAATAAGCTTGTCGGCTGCCTTACTGCAGAGAAAAACGGTTGTTTATTAACCACTTGATTATGTGACAAATCCCTGCGACCATTACGGTAGGTTTTGTACCGAGGCCACGCAGTAGACTGAACACCAGATCCAGAGTTGCGTAGTAACTCGGTCATGACGGTTTCCGTTTGTTGATCGGCTGCCGTCCCGCGAAATATCAACGAGAAATCGTGTAGAGGAATGCGACACTGTGGACGTTGTAAAATCCACTGACTCCATAGCCGATTGTAGTATCTAATACGCCTGCGCATCAACCTACTGCGCAGCGGAACAATCACGTAAAACGGCCGTGCGATTATGCCCACACGTCTGAATCACGTCAGATTTCAGCGTGTGCCGGAGAAAGTTCAAAAAAGGGACACAGAAAGTTCACGCCCACTCCATGGCCAAGCGCACAGACGGCCATCTATGGTCAACCGAGACAAAGGGACAACCGCACGAGAACCGGTGTGGGCGTGTGGGAGGCACAATGGTTGGTTGACAGTGGATCGATCATCGGATACGGCCACAGGTGAATCATATATATAGGAAAGTTGTAATTGCGTTAATACGCAGTTCCTTCTGGTCGCCTTCTTGTCTTCTGACTATAACCCAGCAGAGTCAGGGAAGGTGAAGATATACAACAGTATCTATGGTAAAACGTGTAAATACTGAACTTTCAAAGAAGTCGATCAACAGTAGTTGGTCAAATTGAAAAGTTCAATACTGGTTCACATTCAAGTCAAACTAGTGCCGTGGAATGCGGACACATTGTAAGACAAAGTATAGGTTTTCTTATTGGTTTTAGAATAAAGTATTTCCCTATTGAAAAAACGATACATTTTATCTGAGCTTTTAGTTCTCAGTGAATATTACATTGCCAATATTTGTTTAGAAACCATATGAGTTAATTGGCTTTATGAGTTTTGCTTTGCTTTAAAATCTCTATCTACGGAGAAATGGGTGGATTAGCAACGAGATTCTAAATTGGTACCCATTTAGCGATAGCTCTGTCAATGAGATCAGACGCGAAATTTCATCCCAGTTATCTGAAATTTCCCACATTATAGACAACTCGTTGACGACATCCTTGATTCAACCGGAGAGGAGTTATTTGTCCTCAAAACCTGGCCCATTCGATAACCTATTTTCTGTTCAGTGTAAAGTCAACGACTCCTACAAAAATGAGCACAACATAAGTAGCGTTTGAAAGTGTGAAAATACTTACTTGACCAGATGAGATTGCATAATGTTGTCCCTCAGGGATCTGCGAAGTTACTTCAGACCTGTCCGACACATTATTTCTGTTCCACAAGTTTTGAGATTTCATTTCCCTTGAACTGCATTCTGAATGTAAAAACTGCTTATGTGTGTGCACGGCTACGGGCTGTGTGCTACGGCATTGGCGATGGGCGGTTTGAGTATTTGTATGAACCGGTACAACATCGTCTTGAGTTTGCGGGTAAAGGTCAAGGCCGCACAGCCCACTCGGAGCTGGTACATCGAACACATATCTGATGGACGTAGGAACATGTTCGACAGGACTGACTGGAGATGGTTCCTGCCATGTGTTATTTTTTCTGTGCAGATCAAATGGGCCTAAATTTTCAGAACCGTGGTTATTTCTGAAGCACGAAGCACCGCAGTCGAACCGCAGTTTATGCCCAGCTGGCTGTCCTTGGATGACATTGAACCCTTGGTATTTCGTCTGACTGCTACTAATTCTGCACATGACAGTGCAAGGTTTGAATGCCACAAAGTTTTGAAGTGAAATTCCTTCGCTTGTTACTGTAGACTGAATGTTTGGTGAAATCCGAATTCCATGATGTGTGGCGGAGCGCGTCATCATTTTCCCGCCAAACTGGCTGTCATTCTAGCAATAGTCTGGAGAACGAACGGTTCACCCCAAATTCAGGTATTCAAAGTTCGAAGTAGTTAACTAACACTTTGACAGCATCCTAAACGTCCCCTCAAGATGGAACCTAACCAAGTGCCGCACCACATTGGCTCATAAGATATGCAAGAAGTACACTGTCAGGAAGGCGGAAGTTCACTTCCGCTACCTTGAAAATGTTACACGATTAGGATCCACCGAGGACTTGGTTCCAAATAGTGAAAATGGAAGGGGTAGGAAACCCGCTCAATTACGCTCAGCATCGTTAAAGTGGCCAAGGAAATTTCAATATATTAGCATAGAACAGGAATTTTGTAAGAATATTTTTATCCCTCGCATCTTAGGATTCACATCAGTGAAGATTGTTCCCCAAATTTTATTAGTATGGATATTATGTGCGTGCTCCGCAAACTTCTTTTATTCCTCTGTTTGTCAGTTTGGCGTGAATCGTTCAACTCAGTAACTGTCTCACAGAGTGGCTCATCATATTTCGTCAGTTGATAGAATCCGAAGCACCTTTTAATCGAGCTTAATCACAGCGCCAGTAGAGTTTCACTAATGGACGTTTATCTGATTTTAACATACTTTCGATTTTCGTGAAGGAAACTACTCACAAGGTTGCTGAAAACGCTTCGACAGCCGACGACCGGTTTCGCCCTTCTTGGGGCTCATCAGGTAGGCGCAGCCCCCGAGTTTCCGTCTACCTTATGATCTACTTGAACCCAAATTGCACTGTTTTTAAGAAATACACCAATTTGCAAATCAATTTGGTTTTCACGGGAGACTCAATTGAATCTCTCGTTTATGATGTCCTCGAGCTGAATGTGCTGCACACATTCCTATTTCTCTCTTTAGAACGTTTTCCCGTGAATAACCATAGGGTACATGTGTTACTCAGGTGGATTCACTCCGCCTGTCACAAGCTCCAGTTTTCCGGTAAAACAAGGTTCTTGCGTTTTGAAAGACAATTTGACTGAGGATAATAACCACTGCATATAGTGGGGGCTTATGCGGATCTGCAAATACTCCTTACAGGTTGCACGTAGATAAATAGTTGTTCTATCAGTACAAAAATTTCAAGCCCTACACTGGTCCCAGAGGACAACTCAAATCGTGCTGATGAGTCTTTAAACATGCAACTTCTTCTGTTCTTTTGATTGGTTTGATGATTCTTTTATATACTTTAAACTGAATCTAAAAATCGGATCGCTCTACTCTGATAAACTGCATGAAACCAAGGAAACATTTTGAAATATCTGTATATTCTTCTATCAGCTACTCACGTAGCTTATAACACCGCTCAAGAAACTCTGTTCATCAGCTCTCTACAGAAAAACCTTCACACCCCAGACATATTTGTCGAATACAATAAGCAAACGATGGAAATAGCATTCATATCTATTCGAAAGTAAGCCGGAGCGCGTACACAAAGCGTAGGTCTATTTATGATCAGTTCTGTGCTTCGAATATTTGTAATGGAGGAAAGCGACCATAAAAATGCCGGAATGCAGCAGAATAGGAAGCAGCTGATAATTAGCCCACACTAAGTTATTTTCAAACTTGAGTGAATCCAGTTTCATTTGTTTGAGTTGGTTGAATCTGTTCAATCTGCCATTGGTCAACCAGTTTTTTGGAGTCAGTTACTTCCGACGTAGAAATCCATGATCCAACATAAGGGAGAAATTGATTTGAATCTTCCGGATTTTGAGTAACCAGGTGAATTCCATATGATAGACCTTTCAGCGAGGGTTCGGTTGTAGATGAGCTGCAAGAAGGCGTCTGGCCTAGCATTGCAGAGAACGCCTGAAGGGAACGTAATGGAAGATAAGACCAGCTCATTTAATAATTGTTTCTCCCAGAGATAAAAAGATTCATATAATTCATCTTTTGGCTTGCCCAATCGTGCAACAACGCAAAATATCGTTTGCGAACCTAGCTGCAAAGCATGCGCGCAGCATCTAAGCAAAAATATGGATCTACTAATAGGATATATATATTTTGGACCGCATTATCTCGAGAAGGAATATTTAATGGACGCGGTGCTGGATGCATCCACAAGTGATTTCAGATTATGGTGCACACACTTGCAGTCTTCCACCCAATGAAAGTACTACTCGGCTGGTTCAGTAATATGTTGCTGGTTGGTTGCTTCCGCCAAACCTCAGGTAAGTAGGTAGGAACTTTGATTTAACAAAAGGGGACACATGAGTGCGTCCGCTGGACCGCTGATTGTGATCTACGTCTAACTTATGAATAGGAATATATGAAATGATGAATTTCTACTTTACCGTGCTATTTTGGAAACAAAAGTATACTTTTTTGCCCCCAGTTCAGGATTTTTTTGAAGTAATTCAAAATGGTCATTTTCTGCGGTAGTTCTCCTAGTGAAGCGGACGCCAATTCTGTCAAACTGTTCACATCAAACTGTTCTTGGTTTTCATCTGTGATTGGTCGGTTCCAGCACTTTGCACGCTTTTCCTTTTAGTGGGCTCCAACAGTAGACATGCACGTGCGTCAGCGGTATCGTGTGTGTTGATCGTACACAAGATGGAGTACAACAGTGCGTGTTTTACATCTGAGACTAGGTATCCAAAGTATTCAAGTGTGACTCCTAGCCTGTCTCCAGCCTCGATTAAAAACTAAATCTGACCATGCAACATAATGGAGCTAAGGCTACGTAAGGCGTGAGTTACAGGAGGCGCGCACACTCAGCGCCACTGAATGCTAATGTGAAGAGCTTGATGCAGGCATGCTGAAGAGAACTAGATACGCTTGTCTAATGTGTAGATCACAAGCAAGTTTACAGTTCTACCCAGCAATCCCAAAATACAAATAAACCTGCCGACCCGTCATTTCGGATACGGCTGTTATTGGTCGAAAATAGGGTTACCTGTTGGTATTTTGGACAGTGTCACACTCTTGTAATAGAGGGAAAAACAGTGAGATGCCAAGTATTCCAAGACTTCCCATCTGCTTCTGAGGTATCACTATTTTGGGTTTTAAATCATTTTTACGAGTTGTACGTTCGTGCTCAAAGGCTAACAGATGAAACTCCTACAAAAATGAGCACAACATAAGTAGCGTTTGAAAGTGTGAAAATACTTACTTGACCAGATGAGATTGCATAATGTTGTCCCTCAGGGATCTGCGAAGTTACTTCAGACCTGTCCGACACATTATTTCTGTTCCACAAGTTTTGAGATTTCATTTCCCTTGAACTGCATTCTGAATGTAAAAACTGCTTATGTGTGTGCACGGCTACGGGCTGTGTGCTACGGCATTGGCGATGGGCGGTTTGAGTATTTGTATGAACCGGTACAACATCGTCTTGAGTTTGCGGGTAAAGGTCAAGGCCGCACAGCCCACTCGGAGCTGGTACATCGAACACATATCTGATGGACGTAGGAACATGTTCGACAGGACTGACTGGAGATGGTTCCTGCCATGTGTTATTTTTTCTGTGCAGATCAAATGGGCCTAAATTTTCAGAACCGTGGTTATTTCTGAAGCACGAAGCACCGCAGTCGAACCGCAGTTTATGCCCAGCTGGCTGTCCTTGGATGACATTGAACCCTTGGTATTTCGTCTGACTGCTACTAATTCTGCACATGACAGTGCAAGGTTTGAATGCCACAAAGTTTTGAAGTGAAATTCCTTCGCTTGTTACTGTAGACTGAATGTTTGGTGAAATCCGAATTCCATGATGTGTGGCGGAGCGCGTCATCATTTTCCCGCCAAACTGGCTGTCATTCTAGCAATAGTCTGGAGAACGAACGGTTCACCCCAAATTCAGGTATTCAAAGTTCGAAGTAGTTAACTAACACTTTGACAGCATCCTAAACGTCCCCTCAAGATGGAACCTAACCAAGTGCCGCACCACATTGGCTCATAAGATATGCAAGAAGTACACTGTCAGGAAGGCGGAAGTTCACTTCCGCTACCTTGAAAATGTTACACGATTAGGATCCACCGAGGACTTGGTTCCAAATAGTGAAAATGGAAGGGGTAGGAAACCCGCTCAATTACGCTCAGCATCGTTAAAGTGGCCAAGGAAATTTCAATATATTAGCATAGAACAGGAATTTTGTAAGAATATTTTTATCCCTCGCATCTTAGGATTCACATCAGTGAAGATTGTTCCCCAAATTTTATTAGTATGGATATTATGTGCGTGCTCCGCAAACTTCTTTTATTCCTCTGTTTGTCAGTTTGGCGTGAATCGTTCAACTCAGTAACTGTCTCACAGAGTGGCTCATCATATTTCGTCAGTTGATAGAATCCGAAGCACCTTTTAATCGAGCTTAATCACAGCGCCAGTAGAGTTTCACTAATGGACGTTTATCTGATTTTAACATACTTTCGATTTTCGTGAAGGAAACTACTCACAAGGTTGCTGAAAACGCTTCGACAGCCGACGACCGGTTTCGCCCTTCTTGGGGCTCATCAGGTAGGCGCAGCCCCCGAGTTTCCGTCTACCTTATGATCTACTTGAACCCAAATTGCACTGTTTTTAAGAAATACACCAATTTGCAAATCAATTTGGTTTTCACGGGAGACTCAATTGAATCTCTCGTTTATGATGTCCTCGAGCTGAATGTGCTGCACACATTCCTATTTCTCTCTTTAGAACGTTTTCCCGTGAATAACCATAGGGTACATGTGTTACTCAGGTGGATTCACTCCGCCTGTCACAAGCTCCAGTTTTCCGGTAAAACAAGGTTCTTGCGTTTTGAAAGACAATTTGACTGAGGATAATAACCACTGCATATAGTGGGGGCTTATGCGGATCTGCAAATACTCCTTACAGGTTGCACGTAGATAAATAGTTGTTCTATCAGTACAAAAATTTCAAGCCCTACACTGGTCCCAGAGGACAACTCAAATCGTGCTGATGAGTCTTTAAACATGCAACTTCTTCTGTTCTTTTGATTGGTTTGATGATTCTTTTATATACTTTAAACTGAATCTAAAAATCGGATCGCTCTACTCTGATAAACTGCATGAAACCAAGGAAACATTTTGAAATATCTGTATATTCTTCTATCAGCTACTCACGTAGCTTATAACACCGCTCAAGAAACTCTGTTCATCAGCTCTCTACAGAAAAACCTTCACACCCCAGACATATTTGTCGAATACAATAAGCAAACGATGGAAATAGCATTCATATCTATTCGAAAGTAAGCCGGAGCGCGTACACAAAGCGTAGGTCTATTTATGATCAGTTCTGTGCTTCGAATATTTGTAATGGAGGAAAGCGACCATAAAAATGCCGGAATGCAGCAGAATAGGAAGCAGCTGATAATTAGCCCACACTAAGTTATTTTCAAACTTGAGTGAATCCAGTTTCATTTGTTTGAGTTGGTTGAATCTGTTCAATCTGCCATTGGTCAACCAGTTTTTTGGAGTCAGTTACTTCCGACGTAGAAATCCATGATCCAACATAAGGGAGAAATTGATTTGAATCTTCCGGATTTTGAGTAACCAGGTGAATTCCATATGATAGACCTTTCAGCGAGGGTTCGGTTGTAGATGAGCTGCAAGAAGGCGTCTGGCCTAGCATTGCAGAGAACGCCTGAAGGGAACGTAATGGAAGATAAGACCAGCTCATTTAATAATTGTTTCTCCCAGAGATAAAAAGATTCATATAATTCATCTTTTGGCTTGCCCAATCGTGCAACAACGCAAAATATCGTTTGCGAACCTAGCTGCAAAGCATGCGCGCAGCATCTAAGCAAAAATATGGATCTACTAATAGGATATATATATTTTGGACCGCATTATCTCGAGAAGGAATATTTAATGGACGCGGTGCTGGATGCATCCACAAGTGATTTCAGATTATGGTGCACACACTTGCAGTCTTCCACCCAATGAAAGTACTACTCGGCTGGTTCAGTAATATGTTGCTGGTTGGTTGCTTCCGCCAAACCTCAGGTAAGTAGGTAGGAACTTTGATTTAACAAAAGGGGACACATGAGTGCGTCCGCTGGACCGCTGATTGTGATCTACGTCTAACTTATGAATAGGAATATATGAAATGATGAATTTCTACTTTACCGTGCTATTTTGGAAACAAAAGTATACTTTTTTGCCCCCAGTTCAGGATTTTTTTGAAGTAATTCAAAATGGTCATTTTCTGCGGTAGTTCTCCTAGTGAAGCGGACGCCAATTCTGTCAAACTGTTCACATCAAACTGTTCTTGGTTTTCATCTGTGATTGGTCGGTTCCAGCACTTTGCACGCTTTTCCTTTTAGTGGGCTCCAACAGTAGACATGCACGTGCGTCAGCGGTATCGTGTGTGTTGATCGTACACAAGATGGAGTACAACAGTGCGTGTTTTACATCTGAGACTAGGTATCCAAAGTATTCAAGTGTGACTCCTAGCCTGTCTCCAGCCTCGATTAAAAACTAAATCTGACCATGCAACATAATGGAGCTAAGGCTACGTAAGGCGTGAGTTACAGGAGGCGCGCACACTCAGCGCCACTGAATGCTAATGTGAAGAGCTTGATGCAGGCATGCTGAAGAGAACTAGATACGCTTGTCTAATGTGTAGATCACAAGCAAGTTTACAGTTCTACCCAGCAATCCCAAAATACAAATAAACCTGCCGACCCGTCATTTCGGATACGGCTGTTATTGGTCGAAAATAGGGTTACCTGTTGGTATTTTGGACAGTGTCACACTCTTGTAATAGAGGGAAAAACAGTGAGATGCCAAGTATTCCAAGACTTCCCATCTGCTTCTGAGGTATCACTATTTTGGGTTTTAAATCATTTTTACGAGTTGTACGTTCGTGCTCAAAGGCTAACAGATGAAACTCCTACAAAAATGAGCACAACATAAGTAGCGTTTGAAAGTGTGAAAATACTTACTTGACCAGATGAGATTGCATAATGTTGTCCCTCAGGGATCTGCGAAGTTACTTCAGACCTGTCCGACACATTATTTCTGTTCCACAAGTTTTGAGATTTCATTTCCCTTGAACTGCATTCTGAATGTAAAAACTGCTTATGTGTGTGCACGGCTACGGGCTGTGTGCTACGGCATTGGCGATGGGCGGTTTGAGTATTTGTATGAACCGGTACAACATCGTCTTGAGTTTGCGGGTAAAGGTCAAGGCCGCACAGCCCACTCGGAGCTGGTACATCGAACACATATCTGATGGACGTAGGAACATGTTCGACAGGACTGACTGGAGATGGTTCCTGCCATGTGTTATTTTTTCTGTGCAGATCAAATGGGCCTAAATTTTCAGAACCGTGGTTATTTCTGAAGCACGAAGCACCGCAGTCGAACCGCAGTTTATGCCCAGCTGGCTGTCCTTGGATGACATTGAACCCTTGGTATTTCGTCTGACTGCTACTAATTCTGCACATGACAGTGCAAGGTTTGAATGCCACAAAGTTTTGAAGTGAAATTCGCTTGCTTGTTACTGTAGACTGAATGTTTGGTGAAATCCGAATTCCATGATGTGTGGCGGAGCGCGTCATCATTTTCCCGCCAAACTGTCGCGCACGTCATCATTTTCCCGCCAAACTGGCTGTCGCGCAAAACGTGGTCTGGGATTTCACCTGGAAATGTATATGAACGCCAGGATACCCAAAGGGAAAGACAAGCAGCATAAATGTCTTTGGGAATTCATGAAAAATTTGATGATTGTCAATACATGAAACGCGATAATATCACCGACAGATCCTCAGTATGGATACAGGTATAGATTATGCTTAGATGTTCTTGTACTGGAGCCAACCAGCAACCAATTTCTTTTACGTTCTTTGGATTTGGAATTACACATGATACTTTGACCTAAACATTAGGGATAAGGTAGGTTTAATTTTAGTGAATAATGTGTATTTTCTTTATACGAGCGTACTCAACAGCTATACTTGTGTTAGTTTTGTCACTTCACTGCTTGAATACTGAGACAATGCTATTCGTAGTTCCAGCAAGGAGCACTCCAGCCTTTCTAGTTGTCCTCGTGGATGCCAGTCAAAATCCTTCACTGATATTTTCAAATGCCATTTCGAATGCCAGAGCACAGGCTATCCACGGTCTTCATCTCAAGAAAACTAAATGGTAAAATCGTCTTTTAGCTGTCCAAAGTCTTACATTTCCATCGACAGGAAAGAAAGCCATTTTTGTGACTTTGCTTGCACAGGAGCTTTGGCTGCTGAGATATTTGTTTGAAAACATAGAAGCAAATAGATTCTATCAATGCAGCCAATGTTCTGCCTTTCAAATGTGTTCGGTTCACAGCTTGCGTAACAAAAGTACACTGTTGCTGCTGACCTCATCTGAGGCAAGCGGTCCAATCATTTGCATTGGTTACCGGCCCCATGTTGTTCGAGGGACCCGTCAACGTCACATGGCGGATGTATCGGATAGCGATATAAGGAAACGCAGCTCACACTTTTAGAGCTGTACGATCACATAGTGGAAATAGTTGAGTGAGCCTATATAGCCTGTGCTTACAGATAATAGCACCTTGGCTGAATCGGTCCCGTAGTTAGGACAGAACGAATCAGTGGTCACATCATACTTCAATTGAGGTCCAACGATCTAAAGCCCATATCCGCTACTATGTTTGACAGAAGCTAAGAGGAATTTTCTAGGGATGTTTCTTTCCTGATTTTCATATATTTGTGTCTGATTTTATTACGCATACTCATGCTGTGTATCATCGAAAGATAACCTGGTAACATGCCTTCTGATTTCACTTGTAGCCAACTTTTCGCCATATACATGACTGTACAGGTCAACGCCAATCGCTAGATCACGAGATTTGTCTTTTTCCCTTACACTCAAATCACGCCACAGAATCGTGACTAACTTGACTACACAGCTCACAGCCAAGCCCTCGATCCCAAGACTCGCATTCTTTCCCTACACGTACAAATCACGACGCACAAAGGTGACTCATCTGACATCGACTGTATACCGGTAACAAATCATGTGCTGACGCCCACACACACGCAAACGTTCCTACATATAGGATAACAGCACAGCATCACAACACAACTCAAGAGAGCTTCGCACGTCGCCCAACTCGGAGCAGAACCGCTCGGGACTTACCGCGCTTCACTCACGGATATTCAGGAATACGTGTGGCTGCTACAACAGCGAAGAAGACACGAAACCTGCATCCGAACTTACGACAGGATTTATCAACCTGTGCCTGCAATGCGATGTCTCTTGTTCACAATTATACCTATTGTAACCATTTTACTTAACAAGCTGACATTTTTAGTGCTCCCCGTTTTTTTTTGTTCATATAACTAATTTTTGGTTCGATTAGAGCATTAACAAACTCACAATTTGCATGGATCTCTGGCGGTTATAGGAGCATTAACACACTCACCAGCGAACTCCAGGGAGTGCCTTGAATTATTCGGTGACTCATCGAGACCCAATAGATCCACCGTTTGAAGTGTTCCAGTGTCCCATGGCGGAGGACTTGACATCCAGGGCTCCATGGGGCTTTGTTGCAATTCAGATATTCTTGGGCTTCGTGCACAGCTGCCAACAAAGCTTGTATACATACAATGTGCCGACGGCTGCACATAACGCTCGCTCAGTAGGAGAGGAAATTCAAGAGAATTAGCTTTTTCGTTGCCTCTGTGACCATTTACGTTCGCATGTGTGGTTGTCATTGGGCATGGCTCGAAGCTCATACAACAGTCTGGCAGCTTGTCCGATGCAATGTGACCGGAAAACTTCCTTGCGAGATAGCGAGAGTTGTGTAGATTTTGGCGCTTCACACTTGTGTAGAAAAGGAAACCTAAGCCAATGATTGTCAAGGTGGCACAGAACGCCAAAAGGAGTAAAAACCACCACCTTTGATGTAGGATGTTCTTTGATGGAGATACTGAAAAATACAATGTACGTCAATTAAGAATGAGCGACTGAAAACCGTTAACGAGTAAGACTCTTGAAGATGGCATGTAGTGAAGGATAACCCACAATCATTCATCGAAAACCGGGGATACATGAAGCTTAAGACTCATGAAATACTGTAAAGGGAGTCACAGTATATTTAATTTCAGCAGAGACCTTCCTGGTTTTTTGAAGTTGTAAATTATAATTTTATTGTTGTACACATCAAAAGACGCATAAAGGGTGTCTAGTAAGAGTCTAGCCAGAGTCAAAGCCTTACCAGCTAAATTAAATTATTATTTGTTTTGATCGAGACATCTCAGGTTGAAGGTAGATCTATCAAAGATTCGCATGGCTATTTTTGTAGAAATAGCAGTGAGAACCTCCAGCAGTTTTTTCCTTATTGTGTCACCACTAAATATCTGTAGTACGTACTTAGCTTTGCAGAGATATATAAACATGAAATATCATAAGAAACTGAGAAGTGACGTAGCCGTCCGTTGCGATCCACGTTTATGTAAAGAATTTGGCTACTATAAGCTGTCCGAAGGTTCCGAACTCACAACGCATGGACAGACGTACCGATTTTGTATCTATGTACAAACTGCACCGTTATCATCTGGCCCTGAACCGAAGGTTCCATAAAACTGTGCAGTGTTGTATCGTCAGGGCATCCAAACCTAGCAGACACGTGAAAATTTTACACCATGAACACAATAGGTTAGTTCATTGTTTCGATAACTAATGACAGCCAGAAACACACTTACAAGGTACGACGAACCAGTTGGACTCCGGCCCAATTTCGCCCAAGCAATGTTCGCTGGCAGCAGATACTCGAATCTGTATTGCCACATGGTATGGCGAGTCTGATGTCAAACCAAGCCGAGCAAATGAAGCGGCGACTTGAGACCGGCTGGTCGATTCGTCTGCTACGTTTACAACGGCCGTTTGGTCGTGACTGTTAGCCTCACGTAGACGCATTTGGGAACGGATATCATCCAAGTGAAGAATGAAACTTCGAGTAGTGTGATTTACAGTAGACAAATGATGCCAGATGTTTACCTGTGCTAGAATAGGGTGAAAAAAGCCGGAGGTAAAAATCAGCAAATGCATGTTGCTAAGGTGAAAATACTCGGGTGCATTCATATGAGGTAAATAAAATCCAACACGTCACGACTTTAATTACGTGACACTTCAAAACATGGATGTTTAGGCCCTTTTGTGAAAAGTTCACTTCATCTTCCACAATCTGGTATATTTAGCCAACCCTTAAACGTCTCTCTGCACCGGAAAAACGGCCAAAAAAGCGAAAAAACGTAAGAAAAGGTCCTTACCATATGTTAAAAACATTGGTCTAAGCAAAGTTTTTAATGTAACCAGTGCTACCTACTCAGGAATTCATGAGCTCGACATATTGCTTTCAGATACCCCTGGGCATTAAATTACGATTATTAAACAGAACGATCACCGGTTCTCAACAAGTAGGCCAAGTATGTCTCACTCAGCCATATTTCGAAAAAGATCGAAAATGAAAATACTGTGCAATCCTACGTAGCTTATGCTGATTCTGTCACTTCGAAATTGTAATTGCGAATTTGTGGCTTGTTCGAATCTGGTGTTGTGCTAATTTGTCGGCTAGTTCTAGATACAAACAGGCCGCGTATGTCAAGAGGTTGCGCAGAAGCCGCTTGGCGGGTATCAGCTGTTTTTAATTGACTCTTGGCTATTAAGCCAAGCCAGCGACAAACAGTGTTGTGGCCATAAAATTCTGTCGACAAGTTAAATCATTCATTTCAAGTACCACGAGTCTTATCCCTAGCATTTCAGTGAGCAATGGACAACGTTCTGTGTCACTAATGTTGTCTCGTCGGAAATCGAGACTTTTGCGAAATTTTTCTGCAGGGAAGCAGCATTATCGAATAAATGGCAAACAGTTATGTTTCAGGGAGGAATTTTGTAGTGTGAAAATTAACCAAGTAAATTGCATTTCAGGTTTACAGGATTTAGTTTATCGAATCCAAGTATAATCATATATTTACACCATAGATTTGTTATTTGAACTGCACTGGCAAAACCTGCTGTAGAGGTTATTGGTCATGTTATGGTAACCTCAGACATCTGAGGTTGGACAGCAATCGTGCATCTTTGGAAGGGTAAATCCAGTGAATGCTTGTCGTAACCAGTTGCCTAGTAGAACTAAAATTTGGGATTTGTAGCTTAACCACGTTGCCTACTCAGGGAGAATGCCACCAGTCCTTATTTCAGACACTTTGGGTGAGAAGCAAATCTATGGAATCTAGACGACATAGATATAAAACACTACCATTCTGCACAGAAACCTCCCCGAGACCTCTTCCCAGTAACTCACGTAACTGGGAGGAATCTTTGGAACAGTCTACATTCAGCAAAAGTCGGCACTCCCATTTTCGGCTCTTCAACGAGTTGTTGTACGTGAATAACAACAGTTGTAACCATGTATGAACGGCTACTTGTTTATGAATATGGGGCGGAAGGTCAGTCAGGTGAGTCCGGGATGAACAGATTTGGAGAAGTGGATAATTTAAAAGGAGCATTTTAACTGAACTGAACGGGAAGTTGAAAGAGGATTGATGAATTTTGAAATCCAACATGCCCCTGAGGGTGGATAGGGACCGTCGCTTACGGGAAGTCTCACGAATTACAGACGGCTGATGCTGAAAGTTACAAATTGTTACCCCTTTGGTGCATTAAATCACCGGTGACTTTCGGGTGCATGAGCTCCAAGTACAGTAAACTTTCCTTGTAGCTCAGTTTACCTGACGAATCTCCCGTAAGCGGGAGGTCGTTTCGATTGATCACAAAGCATCTTTTCTGGTCTAATTTTGTTTTTCCAAAGTCCGCTGTCGAAAGACTAGTGAGCAAAATGTGGAATTTTACTTTGCCGCTGGGACAATGACACAACCACCATACCGTTTGCAATTGCAGAATGAAACTGAATGCACCAAGTTTTTTTTTCTTGTCAAGTTCGACGTATCTAGAAGGGTCTTACCCCGAAAACCGACACAAAACACCAGCACAAAATAAGGAAGCTCATTCGAAAGAGTGACCAGAGTAGTGACTGAAAACTCCATCAAAGCATACTCACATAAGCTTGGCATGTTTACGCTTATTAGAAATTCCGTATTGGCAGTTGTATTTCCGCGTCGTATTTACGCAAGTGCACGATTTTACCTGCATCCGTGCTAATGAAAAATGGTCACCAGAATAGCTTGTGTATGGTAACTTGAATGGCATTTCTTCAAATAAAATCAGTTATGCTGACCTAGTCCGTACAATTACGGAACAGCAGAGCGCCATAGTCCGTAAATTTTGCTAATAGCCACACGTCTTTAGTTCCCTCTCTCCCAGAAACGGAGGACATCTAGAAAGGGTTAAATATGAACGTTATATATAATTTGTTTTATTCGACTGTTTTTTTATCACAAGGGCGACAAAAAGAGCGTAACGGAAATTACAGTAGAATGGCAAATCCCGTGCCAACCATTCAACTTGCTTTCACAGGAGCGCTCAAATCACGACAATTGTAAAACTGCTCTTTTCAGTATTTGTATATGTTTGTATACTATTGTGTGCACAGCGTTTAGGAGCTCCATTTTGACATTAGTAAACCGTTTCATTTGACTAAGTAGACCTCCGTCTGGCACATTTTCCTTCTTTGACGTAGGAAGATTTAACATTACACGTGAATTCACTTAGAATGCCGGAATATAAGATAATTTCTCAAATAAACAAGGGACAGCGCACCTAAATATAAAGAAATTTATAGTGAAGATTTGCGCCCCTGTTTAAAGCAAGCCGCATCCTTATTCGAGATAGATAGACCTACCGTTGAGATATTCTCTTCGTTGTTCAGCCTAGCTGAGTCTCAAGGGTTAAGTAGCTATGGCAAAATCTCTTGCCGTAGAGGGTTATTCCAACCATGCCACACGTACATTCATGCTGTCTATGTTAACCACTTCCACTTCCACAGGAAACGACACGATCGCAAGAACATGAACACCAGTGTATATCATGTTTTGACCAGTACATTTAAAGTCCTCAGGGTATGCTTGTTTCTTGAGAACAACCAAGAGCTCTTCCTCAGTCTTCTAGTTGATGTACCAGATGGACGTCAAAGACATGTGACTTGAATATGGAGATGTTAATTTCCAATTAGACCGCATGTTTATCAGAAGGCTAAACTCACATGAGAATCGTATTTCCAACAGAAATTGGGTCACGGAAACCCATCCTTTTGTAGCAAGGTCCCAGGAAATATGAATCACTTGTGAATCTGGTCGGAGTTTCTTGCTTAACAGTCTTTCCTTACTGTAGGCTTCAGACACTGCAGATGGATAAGTGTTATCGTATATGTTTTGTTCTCCAACAAGTGGACGAAGCAACTTCGGTAATAATCTACCTTGTGTTTCGTACCCCTTATTCGTAGGCTGAAAGGGAATAGTTTCTTTAGATGAATTTTGTAGTAAAATGTGTGTCAATTAACACGTGAAACTAAACGGTCAAAAAGGCATTAGCAGTAACAAACGTTGCATGCTACAGCTTTTGCATGATCAGCAATACATCCATCAATAGTTGGATATTTCATAAAGCTTCCCCCACATGAATTTTGATGTGAGTATATTGTTATATTTGTTTTTTGGCCATCCGGCCATCAACTGTTAATCCTCTTTAAGCTTTGGAAACAGCTTTTTATTACACTACCTCCACAACCTGTGGTCTGCGATACGTTGATCCTTCCTCGCTCATCGCTGCTCTTTTAGAACACTGGATATGACGGTAGGTTATTAGACGTGTATTTCGAGTTTTGCTTCTATGATTAACTAGAGGAATGTTTCCGGAAGTCTGTTTCTTAGATGATCTCGGTAAATATTTTCGGAAACGGTCGAACGCGCACAGAAAGTTCCAGAACAGAAAATATCTTTCTGACCTGATATCTTCACCTGTTTGCTTGTGCCAGCCACTCAACTTGACACAGAGGCCGTCCCGTCCGACACTTATGTGTTAGCATGTGCCTACGTGTGGATGTGCGCAGCTGACATACTGAGCCACGCAGGTTGGTATCCCGCTTGCTGAGCCTGCCTTGATTTGTTTTCTCAGGATTTCCGTGTGATCGTACCGCCAATGAGAATCACGAGACTGTCCTCGATAGGAACCACTGCAGCCAACACCACTGAGCCAAAATTCGACACTCGTGTGCGGACGTTGACGCTGCACTGCGCCGGTCAGTGACAGACTTGTGCAGTTATTGATGCCATGAACGTGGACAATTATGATATGTACAAATTTACTAAACCTTGCGTAGAATTTCGAACCCAATCTTTCCTTTTGATAATCGGGATTGTCGAAACTACGCGTCACTTAAAGTTCCGTATCGGTAACCCTCAACACCCACAAGAGTGTGAACCCACTCTACACTCTTGACTTATTCCCACCGTCATTCGTGGACAGTATACGAAACCCTACATTTTCACAACTCACAATCAACTTTTGACGTGTACATCGTCCTCTTTTCCTATCTTACTCTAACAAGGAACGTCTCCGATAGAAGTTTTTCCACACATATACAGTCTGGTTCCAAACTGTTTAGCATTGTATACTGTATAGACTCTTTCTGTCCATTCCAAATTTGCCTTGATAACGGCGAATAGTCACAGAACCACATGACCTCAAGTGATGGTTTGTTTTACATCAGTGCTTGTTTGATGGTTCAATTTCCCTGTGCATGCTTTTTAGCGGGAACTTGTCCCTCTGCCTAACCTCAGCAAGTACAAGTACAAGTAACAGACTGAATCGAAAATTCAGTCATTGGACAAGTTCTTGGGCTGTCTCACAAGCAGAAATAAACACAATAAGAAACACTTCCCCAGCTAAATTGTGCCCCCATTCGGATGACTTTCTCCCCGTCTATTTTGGTGAATCAAACCAATCCAACTGGAAGGAAAACTGGAATCATCGTGAAACTTTAAAATGCGAATAGACCCAAAACAAACCGCTCATTGATGTTAGCTAATTGCCAGTGAGTGTTTGAGAGGTCTAGTGATTTTCGCCCAACAGGGATCGGAGGGGAGTTTCGGTGTTTATATGCATTTGTGAGGCATCCACAGCAGCAAGTTAAATCATTCCAGTGACTTTGCTTTACCAGAATTGAAGTAGAAGGCTGTGACTGGCGCTTGAGAAGTGCTTGAAACAGTAGTGTTACTTCTTATTAAGTTCACACTGTTGAACACTCGCGAAGTAATGTCACCATACACTATCAACGTCTGTCACGCTTTTATTAAAGACCTCTACTCTTTCATGCAACAAGCCCGAACACTTACAAATGCACAGCCATCCATGGACTTGGGAGGTTGAACGGGAACGTGAGAATCAGTGCTCACTAACCAGCAGGCTGTGGGTCCCCATCCTCCATTCCACACTGCGTCGGTCCGGGCCTTCACCTCAAATAGGCAAGTCACATTAGTCTCAATGTGAAATTCTTTGCTTGGATTGGGTGCATTCCAGTACTGTGATGCAGGTATGGATTGGTTGGTAGTTTTTTCGCGTGAAGAAGCTAAAAATTTAGGCGGGAAAAATGTGACTGAATTTGTTCATTTTATAGTTCAAAGTTTACTGAACTATATGAATATGAGAATTTCTTTCTAATAACTCCGTGTTTACACATTTTCAGCTGCAGAAAGTAAAAAGAGGAATCGACCATTCAAGGAATCTGTGAGTCACAGGCAGACAATATATGTTGTCTGTGGCTGTGGAAAGTCTAGAGTCCACATCAACGCTACTCTCATTTGAACAGACCTTCTTCTGTTCTGGCTTCCGCAGTTTGATGTAAAATAACCGAGAAAATTGCTCTAGAACAAGAAGGGTGGCGTGAATGTGAAATATAGGATATTTGCCAAGGTAGGGGGTGCTAGAAAAGTTAGTTAATCTCAGTGCACTCTTGGGTATCACTTTGAGGAGCTCATGTTGCCTAATCACTTGTAAATATCTTAAACATGATACAGTTACTGATATTTTCGATATTCCAGTTATTATGATGAGTCTGAGACATTCTAGGCATCAGCCTCGTCCATGAGGTACTGATGCTGTATGTAAAGATAGATGCTACTTTAATCCCAACCCCAAGTGAAGAAAGTGTCTGTGACCGAGGTACATTGTATCATTTTTCGGTTTATAATACGGATTAAATGTCAGATGATATTGGATCAAAATGCTAGCTCACTGACACATCCTATGAAATCACCTGTTTAATCAATAAATCCAGTTAAAACAGTCGCTCATTTCATTGCAGCTGTTTGTTTCGCTGGATTCTTTGAAAGCGTATGGATGCGACTGACCGAAATTCTCCACTTTCTACTCGTTCAATGACATTCATCAGTTTATCCCACGCAATTAACGAACCTTCATTCAAAAGCTTTCAGCAGCGCATTGATACACCGTATCTGTCAATCGAGTAGACGGTAGACACCCTGTGAGAAACGTCGGACTCGAATTTTCAACATCAAGGAGGCGCTTTATCCGCATAGGGTTTCTGAATTCACCTGCGACTAGATTTCGCGTAATTCGCACCACGATATTTTTCAGATAACGATAAGTTTTGCAAAATTTGGAGTTGTTAAGAGGCACTTTTAAGCCTTAGCAATGACACTAAAGTTATTTGTGGTGGCTCCGCATACATACCGAGTTCTTTGATTTTGCACCCTCCTCACTTCATCAAACCGTCCTACCATTTATTCGGAGCAAAGTATCATGGTTTTCTCGAAGCCGCAATAACACTGACAAACGTTGTTCTTATTCTTACCGTTTTTCAAGGTCTTTACAAAAGAAACATTGGATAAATTTCATATCCTTGTCCTTGCAGATGATAGTCCTACACAATGTGGTTAGATCAATTTCATGAATCTTGAGTAATCGTCAGAATTTTTTGCCTCCAAGAATACTTTGTTTTGTTGCATTGGTTGTCTTCTTTTTAGGTTTTTTTCTGGGCATATATCAAAGACGAATCTTTTATAAGTAGAGTTTTGAATGATGAGTTTGAGTCAACTGTGCAAGAAAACAATTCATAATTGATTTAAGCCATACAGTCTGCCCAATGTCCCTTAATAAACTTGTAGTTGAAATATCTTTAGTCAAATGCAGCGCGAGGGTCCTACTGAGATACTTGAAATCAAGGTTTCTGTTTGCATTGAAAGGGTCAAGGGAAATAAAACAGCAAGTTTGACTTTTCTAATTCAGTATTATAATAATTAACAAGATGATAGAAACCTTAAGTTTGAGGCAGCTGTCGGCCAAAATATTACGCTCAAACTAGCTTCGAATATGAAGTTGGCGTACACAACTAATGTTTTTTAACACTACTATATAACCCTCGAAATATGCTGGGTTTTGCTTCATTCTACCTTCTGTGACAAGAAACTATCAACCAAAATATATCTGTCCGGGGTATTTCATTCGTTGTAATCAGTTGTAATCTAGTCATTGTCTGGGAGTTGAGGCGGATAAACACTTCCTTTGTGCTTTCCATAATCCTCTAGGAAAATATGAAGTTTTCATAAACACAGATGTACCAATACACTCGTTTGGATAACCAAACAACAAACGCATGTAAGCCGTACGTTTGACATCCACATTACCGATTCATACTCATCATCCTCAGGTAGGTTAGAAAACACGAAAAGCATGACAATGGTACGCCATCTGCTACATGAACTTGTCAAGTGGCGTTCATTGATCTTTCGGGTGAAGTAGCAACAAAAGTATGCCTGATAGGAATTGGAACCAGACCGGTTCACAGAACCTAGTGACACACTTGGTGAGACATTGAAAATCCCTTGACTAGCCAGTCAGTGTCTGGGTTTTCAGACCCTGCTACCTGTAACGAGTTGTAGTAGTTGCTGTTTACGAAGTAAAAGAATAAAACTGGACATTGAAAAGACAGCTTTGGAGACACCGGGAGCCTCTTTAAAGGAGTGTTTTCTTTCAACAATCATTATGATACCTTGCATTCAGTTTATTTGTAGTGCTTCGATGTATCTTCATTTTCATACTAGCCTTTGAAATAGTTTTATCGAAATGGATACCTCAAGATCCACAGCTAGGATATAGGGACACTGTTTCCAGAATAGAAACTCCAAGAGTAGTGACTACTTCCTAGGAAAACCAAAATCAGGAGTTTACATTAACAATGATGTAAGATTTCAACCATGAAAGTCTACTTCCTTCTCCAATAAAATCCATGATGTTTGCCTGAACGGTGGTCTTGTCGCGAAATTCCAGTAAAATCGTTTGACCTATGGTAACGAATGGATATCTGCGCAACCAATAGCACGAGAACTAGAACTCACGATAGATAGCATTAACGAACACAACAGAACATTTGTCAAGAAGGAAAGATCTGTTCAATACACAGACACAGCACTCACCTTCATCGGATTTGTGGCCATCAGTTCCCGACCGATGGCATGTTCGTACAATTAAGTATTCTTTCACTTGCCCGTTAACTTCCGCTGGATTTGTCCAGAGTAACATCAGAGAGTTGCGCTTCAACCATTCCGACCAAAGTCGAACTGGTCTTGTTGGAATCCACTGCGCCGTGCAGAGAAACTCTGTACCGCAGTTTGCCGTATTGTCTTGGCTAGATGATAAAGCCGGCGGAAATAATTGTGGTCTCGCCGTCCCAAAATGTAGGATGGCTTCTAAAACGACTTTGTACCTAAAGTAGGGCTTGAGTGGCCACATCACCATGTTAGTGTTGAAACGTTCACTAGTCCAATCACTGGGTTTTCCGGCGTTTAGTTTTGCATGACGTTCTTCTAGGCTATAGATTAGAACGCTTGTGCATGTTGGCGGAACGAACAAGGTGTGATTGGTTGATTTGTTTCCATTCCGTTTGATGTAATTTGGAGCATCGTGCAGAGACATTGATCCCATCGGTATCAACGTCAGCTGTTGGGGTAAAAATATTGGCATAATATAAACTATTGTCAGGTTTCAAGGGTTCAAAATCATTTTGATGTTTGCTCCCACAGATTACGAGAACTTGTTCGAATGTACAGATGCTGTTTAGCTCTCGGTGCCCGTTTGGATAGTAGCAACGGTATCCATCATAGAAGCGCTTATGGCTAAAGATCACGCTATTGTAATTAGTCCGCCAGAGTACTTCTCACTTGTGTAACCAAATTCTGTTCTTTAGAGGTACTTTTTGAATGTAAGTAGAATGACAGGTGTGTGCCCATTTACAGAGGAGCGGTACATCGACGTAACCGCGGTATAAATAATTTTCAGTGCAGTGCAGTGTAATATAGGTAACGATATCTCACGTTCAGGATTATCTCTTGTTGATAAAGTTGAGTTTAAGAACAGGCAACTTATTTCTGTCATCGAATTAAACGTGGACAAGCGTTCAGTGAAATACATACGCAAACAGTTAAGCCCTACAGCACATTGTTCATCAAAAATGTGGAGAACCAGTAAAAACATAATTATTAGGAAACTTAAACACACAATTTGACTGCAACTCGTGTTTAAAAGGAAGGAACGTTTGCATAGAGCTCTGAAAAATTGGTTAAAAACAGACGTTAGCACCTCATGTTTACAATGCCTGGGAGATCCACAAGATTTTGGCCGTGAAGCTCACGTTTTAACAGACTAAATGTCGAAATCCCACACAAACTGATGTTTTGAATGACTATCCGGAGTACGTTTCCGTTATCACTACAATAAGAATCAACAACAATAGAACTGTTGCTGATCTCACAAGAGACGACTTGAATAGCAGCGCTCGTTATACATGATTGCACATTTCATTCCTACTTCGTCCTGTCCAAAACATTCTTTCTGACGTACAGCTAAAAATACAAACAATTTGGTGAGTAGAGAATGTGTGCCTTCTATGGGAGGCGTACAAGGCAAATAAATTTAACTCAGTAAGCCTAGTTAGAGGCAGAAAGTTCACGTCATGAGCAAGCCGAGTTTTCTTTTCTAAATTTCATCAGCTCTATCTACCCAAGTAAGGTGTTCGTCCTCCATAAACCGAAGTGGAATAAATCTTTGGAGATGTTTGGAGTAGGCTGCTTGTTTGTAAGTAAACTGGGGCACACACGTGAATTCATATTCAGCAAAACCATTTACTTGAAAAAAAATCTGACAGGTGCTTTAGTTCAACTTGGAAAAGACTTTTGAAATATGACAATAACTCTATCATGGAAGAGACTTTTGAGAAGACAGCCTGTGACGCTTCTGATTTTCCAGTTTGACTTCCTTTGTATGGAGTACGTTTCCAAATGAGGACGCTCAACCATCAATGAACAGGTGCGAGTTGGGCTTGTCAGGAAGGTTTGGCCATCGAAAATTCTCCGATGTAGCCTGAATCGATCGGAGTAAAGCTTTTGTTTTACCGACCAGATACCCGATAACTCCAGGATTTTTATAGAACGAATAGAATAACAGTGTTTTGCAAACTGTTATCGGACGGCCCGCACTCAAGTGCCAGCGGCAGTAAATTTCATTTAGAGTCGTTTTGCTGATGACGATACCCTATACCATGGAGATAATTGTGAATCCATAAAATCAGCGACGCCGTGTTAGCGAAATAGTGGTGTCAATCAAAATGCAAACGAAGATTTTACGTGCTTTGGTACATTCTTTTTAAAAAACGGAACCAGGGTTTTCGAACAATTATTGCTGGACACCGACTAGCAGACTTTGCGTCGGATACCCAAAAGCAACACCTAGTGAGTGCCAAGTAAGCGTTCTGACAAAATAAATAGCGAGGATATTCTGACGTTTCTTGCGTTAGGTGTCCTTACTCTTCCGTGAAACTGAATTGCAGTGAATGATTGTGAGTCTCATAACAAGACCACTTTTGGTACACAGCGCGGGCCAATGCCTCCTGATAATGGCGGACGATTTTGCGTAATTGTTTTGACAAAATATGGGTCGCATGGACCTGGATCAGTAAAAATGAAGTGTCCAACTGATGGCAAACACTTTCATAAATAACGAGGCATTTTGAATTAATCAGGGTGAGGGATCAGATTCTATTAAAAAATTATCCGTACCTATAAATATCAGTTTATTGTGCTCTCAGGCACTCTGATGGGACGTTGAGAATATCGATGAACAGTGCTCTAAGAAGATGGGCCAACGAAAATACAAAGATATCTGCCACTGTTTTTGTTGAGCTGGGTAATTTTTGCGGCAAATGTAGTTGCGAAGAGAACAACAGTTGTGTAACAATCTCGGCTGCCAAAGTCCTCTTTCATAGCTGACACAGATGTGCACAATTCCGGAAGAAAGCCTTAGGTGACTTAAAACGGTGAATTAGTCAGACTAATAGGATTAACTTCTGGAGGTAACACAGCAAATTAAGGTAGCAAACACAAAGATAAGCATATCTTCATATGAGACTAATCTTTCAGTAGTTAGCCAAGAATTCTACTTAGGAATCAAGGTCGAGCCCAATCATTAGCTTTCTACATTGGATGATGAATCCGCTATCAAAAACCCAAAGGTATGAATCTTAACAGTAAAATTACGATACAACTTTCAACAAATGAGAAATGATACTATCTGATTTACTCATCAAGTGGTTTGGGGTAGCCAACATAACAGGTGTGTCAACAAATGTTATCTAATAATGGTCGCTGCGTCAAAGGGTATTGTCCACAAAATGCTTGCACAGCCTTAGTATCTCCATCATCCTTCTTTGAGTCAAATGGAGAGGCATGATGAACTCAATTATTGGACACTATGTTCGCATATCAGCACTGCGCAATGGAATAGATGGCTAGAATAGGCCTTCCGGACTGGTAGGATGATAGGACGTAAAAATTCATTGTGAAATTAGGGGACTGGATTCAGTAATGAATATCACGTTGTTTGGAATATTCTTGAGGGAGAACTCATGGCGGAAAAGCGTTGTGGGAAAACACACAAAACACGAGTACGTTTACACAGATGGATTAATAGGAAAAAACCACACTTCAAAGTTCGGAAACGAGGTTTTTATTGAATAGATGACGAACAGACAATTTTTGATTCTCGCGAAGGAACTGGCCAACGCTTTCAATGCTATAATCCGGAGGAATCTTTATTGTCCTTATATGCCTTTAAAAATTTCTAACCAAAGGATTTCAGAACTTACGCGGTAACCGAGCATAAGCTTGACGTCCAGAGGTTTCCAGAAACACTTAACCTGGATACTTGCCGTATCACTGACACAATGGAATTGAGCTTCCAGCGCCAAATTACTTTCCTCTCCGTTCAATTTGGATTCAACGTACATGTAAGTTAAGGATAGTCCTTCCTTTTTTGTTTTCCATGGGCAGCCGAAACCAGTATAAACGAGGATTGTTTCTAATTTGTCTCCATCACCAAGAAAGCTCCGAGGTATCACCTTCAATTCAATATATGTTCTTGCCGGCAAAGGTGGTAAAAGTGCTCGCAGTATTCTTTGACCCTTTGCAGCCTTTACCAGGGAAACGTGCCTCACAGAATCCTTGGACGGCCAGAATTGATAGACAATTTGATAAAACAAGGGTTTCCCGTTCCACGATTCATCAGAAATTGCCTGAACGGAACAATTGAAATTAAATGGTGAAAGTGGTTTAGGTTATGATTCTGTCGTATTTTTGAGGTGGTCAACAGTGAAATAATTGCTGTTATCTGGCGGTGAGCACTTCAGGATAAACTTCAGGATCCTGGAGCTTATCGAACGTGGTCTCACAGAGGGCATGGGATGTAAGCCGAACCACCGCACATTACAAAGTTATACGGCAAAAATATCCATCTAGTTTATCCTGGTGGTAGTGCGACTTGCTGTCACTTACCAGCCATGTGACTTGCACTGCCTGGCATGGTGACTGATGTTTGTCCTCCGGAACTTCCAACACTCCGTAGTGTCTCAGCAAAGTTGTGCGGTTCGTCCAAACCAGCATAACAGAAGAAATTTTAGGAACTTCACAGGGGCGGTTAATCGATGTTTTCATGACCACTGAGGGCTCACTATATGGACTTCGTCCTACGTCCGTACATACTGCAATCCGAAATATATAGACGGTGTTTGGTTGAAGCCTAAAAAGAAGTACGCACTGGTATAACAGGCAAAATATATGGATGTGGGAATCAATAAACCGTTCTTAAAAGGCCCGATGGAGAAAGAATAAAAAATATACCATTGACGAAAGCCCAATTTGCTACGTAACTGTCCTCGCAAGTTACAAACATCGGACTGGCAGACGATTGGGGATATCTTAGACGGTGCAGTTTATCCCAAACAATGAATGTACTTCACAACGCTCGAAAATGAAAGAAGCCTGACACAAGCGTTTCTGTTGGCAACGGAGGATCTTTTACAGTTTACCACAATCGAGGTAAATCTCTAAACTGTGTTTGGAACATGTGTTTGGCAGATGATACTGGAGGTATTTCGGTACAACCATTCGGCAAACCTGGCTAAAATAACTGTTCTTTGTTTGTATTTTTGTATGCCTAGGTGGTGTGATACTGTGTTCTCCACAATCGTACGAAAGTTGACTAGCTGGCTATTTTCACTTTACGAATGACGTTAGTACGCCTTAAATTATTTTCATCCCAGTATCGACAGCCTCAGCAGCTTTCAGAAGGTGAAACTAACATATTCATGGGATAATGATGCCAGTTAATCAGTCGAACGTTCCTCAATTTTTAAACGCAGTTTTTAAAGAGTATCATTTGCAAAATGAATTTCTCCATCCACCTGGCCTCTACTACTATACTGAAGCTTTTGGCCAAAATTGAAGTTCTAAGCTCAGGAAGCACCTAACATTGATGAGCAGAGTTGACCTGACAGCTGACTGAACACTCGCATTTTACTATAGGAATACCGACACTCGCCTTTTACTATAGGAATCCCGACACTCGCATTTTACTTTAGGAATCCCGACACTCGCAGAGAATAACGAAACAAGAAATGCGTGCAAATGATTCGATCCGTCATTTCTCCGAGTCCTCTCCCAATAAGAATGGCACTAGTAAAATATTATTTACGGAACCTTGATTACCAATAACCGAAGGAAGAATACTGAACCATACTGGTGAGTAATGAAAACACAAGTGAGCAACTCTGAAGGCCACTGGGCGCAGTTTCGCTGACTCCACGATGCCAACGCTAAAGTAAGTGGACATTTGAAAAACCTCTTGAATATTTTTGCAAAAAAACACTTGCCCGAACACATGGAATTTTTCTTCATCTCCTGGTTGCGGGGCTGGTTCGTATTCTTTCCATCCAAGGGCCGACCCGTTGGATACTGTATATTCGGGGGCATCTTCGACATAATCTGGAAGCCGAGCATACTGGAGGCTGTAGTTTTTCACTGGCGGTGTGTATATGGGACCGAATTTGGCGGCCTTTGTCAGGTTTGAAATAATGCTTGATGGATAAGCTGGCCATGCAAGCACAATTATAGATGAATTACAGTCCATTCTGGGTGCATGACTTATTATCTCATTGTCGGCCAAATTACTACGTAGCCATCGCCTTGGAGGATAAGGTTTACGACTTGGAGGAATAAGCCAGTCTTCTTGAATGATGTATGCCTGTGAAGATTGAGGAAAAAATTCGTAAGCTTGCAATACTACTCAGAAGATGGGATGGGACGGGCAGTGACCTTATGGGAAACAGATTTAACAAATTTCCTAATACTTTAGGCCTTGTATCCAATATTCTGCTGCGTTAAGTCTATAAGTACATTGATCTTTGTTCATTTCTGATCAGTCTTGCTCTGCTAAAGAAATAGAAGAATTTTTTCAGCCACCTTGGAAAGACGTATGTCTGTGGGCCGCGAAGGACGAAAACAAGTTCGTGCACAGATGAGGGATTCCCGCAACGATCACTCTTGTATCTAATATACAAGAGGTTTCTGTTTACGCTGTTCAAATTAACGGACAGGGCCGTGGATACTGAAAAGCGCGGATGACCATAGAGTGTGGCTGAACAGCATTTATCGATCCAGATATAGCACCGTAAATTATCTGGTTTATTCTTAGCCTAAATATGTTCAAGTACAACATCGGCGGACGGATTACTCAGTTGAAAGGTTCCTTAATTTGTTTACTGTATGAGCATATTGGTTTATCGAAAGCGTCATGGAGGTTAAAAAAAGTCGCTGAGAAATGCAGTGTAACGTACGAGACATTTTGCCTTGAATACCACATATCAACTTATAGGCTGTTCCTCATCAGAATTAACTTACGTCACTGTCATTTGAGCAGTCATCATTTTACCCTGGTGTAGTTATTTTGGTAAGGTGCCTGCAAAGAAGGGAACCGCGATACTTGGTTCTCTTTCTTGTAATGGTTGGAACCTTATGTTCTTAGTGAGGCCAGCATTTCCACCCCGGGACCATGTTACTACTAACCTACCGCCGAAATCTGAAGTCATAATAGGCACTCGTATTTGCAAATCGGTTATGGGATGGGCTTGTTAAGCACATTAAACGACAGTTGTTAGTATATTAGTGGTAGCACGCTCTATCTTCCCCTTGAATATGTGAAATCCGAATCCTGATGCTGCCAAGAAGTTACAATCCTGATAAACTCCAATAAAAGCGAAACCGGCGCCCACCGATTCTTTCATCCACAGCGTTTTCATCAGACTAGCTTCTGAAGGACGGAAAGAGGAGTGTTCAAACTAAGTTGATGTAAATGCGAATGCTACAACTCCGGCAAGCTCCTGCTGCCAATATCATTGAACTCATGTAAGATCATCATATTAAGTTTGTAAACTCAGCTGACGCCAGAAGTATAAGTAGGCTTTCCACGAACATCTGACAATCAGTCTGCACGTTGTACCACAGGGACGTCAAAATAGTTCAGTAGCCCTAGACTCCTCAGTGAATTATTGACAAATGCAGCTCTAGAAAGAATGTTTATGATCATTGGTTGGCGCGTAGCAAACCGTCACGATTGCGAATAATGATGGCTTACAAAAAATAGCAAGCATTGTGCGACGGCAGATAATCAAAACTGTAGAAAGTTTACAGAAGATTCACTTGAATATTTATCTGACGGCTGCTTTCTGGCGCAATGCCTGGAAATGTTGATCTCAGTGGGCTACTTTCACGAAATAATATTTTTAAATTTACCTTCGGTAACGGATTATGTCCTAAGAGCTTACTGATGCTTGGATACAGTTTGGAATGGTGTTCCGCGTGGAGCATACAGATATTAGGAAACGCTTATTTCCAAGAATATTCTTCCAGCAACAAATGCTTGCATCAAACAGAAACCCTTGTTGGACGAGAAACGTCATTCCAAAATTGGGAGATCTCTCGTTACTTCTGTACTTGCACTTGATGCTGGCAAACCAACTTTTGATATGAAAAGGAGAAGTAAATGCATCCACCCGTAGGCGATGAAGCTGTGACTGAGCATTGGAGTTAGGTGCTGGGTTGTCAGCTTTCTTTAGCTTTCTTTGAGTCTCTGATAGATCACTCACTATGATGCTGACCAAATGGCTACCGTGACTTATGTGAAAGGAACGTAGCTTAATTAGGACCTAAATGAACAAATAAAAGGTATGACAATCTCCGCAGAGCGCAGAAATGGGATTATTGAGATCTGCGGGTGCAGTCTCAAAAAAACCCGGGGAACCTGCGGTCCGAAGTCCCACAAGGGAGGTACTTCAAACATACCTCAGAGCATCAGCGTCAAAGTGCTAAGCTAGATTTCGCAAATATGCCGAAAACCATATGTTGGCTATGAGGATGTCTACTGCATGAAGCTAATTCCGAGTGATTAATTTCGCTTGCATTTCGTTCCTGTGGAGTGACGAAACCGTCGTCGAACCCATCCCGTAGAAACTGTTATTCCATCATTCATGGTTCGCTCAAACCTGGGGAAATTCGATCCCGTACGGTCTTTCTACGGGCTACTTTGTATACATGTACTCTGTACATGTACCTTTATGCATAACCAAAGAAATGATTGCGGTTGTCATGTTCTACAAACAAATGGTTCAAAGTGGGTTGAAAAAATCACCAGTATACATTACCTTGGCGGCACATCAAGTCTGACTGGACACATCGGCCATGTTAAATTTATCAGCTCCAAGTCCAGGATCAGTTGATAAAATACAACAGCACTGTCGCTCTTCCAGAACATCATCACTAGATGAGACATATTGGCGTCCGCATATTCACTTCAGACATTGATTTCATGTCTGATTAATTGGATTGGGAATCAAATTCACAGCAAGAAGACATCGTTTCTGAATATTGCTGGGTTTGATGTTCATTAGGGTAGTAAGAGGGAGCATGCACTCTCAAACGTCTAGTGATTGTACGCGAAATACCGACAAACATTTGGCTCCATTTACTTAGCGCACATAGGTGATTACATCTAATCCAGTCCAAGTCTTTGGAAGCTGAGTCACTAAGCGCGTCAGAATGCGAACTGACGTTTTTTATTTCACGTTTTAAATGTGTGAAATTGTCATTTCTATATTCACTGAGTACATACCATCGTACACTAGTGACCTACTACAAAACGATCGTGGGTCACTGGTATACGAAAGCAGTGAAGTTATTACTAAGTGTTCCACAACCTGGTGGGTAGTTTCCTTAACGAAAAAGAATGCATTTATATTCCACTTCACTTTGCATTATTGTTTGTTTAAGAGATATTCTTCCTTTTTATGGCTCTTTCGGTTGGATTTTAGTGGTTGCAGGTCGTGCAGCCTATTGGCGGACAGACGTTGACCCGTATTTTTCACTGCAACGTGAAGACAACCCAATCAAAATTTGGTTTGTGTATCACATATTCTTCTGGATGTAACACTTTTTCATCAGTCTAAATCTTCATTTGGAAATAAAATGCAATATTTTTGAAGGCCTTGAAGGGGTTTTACGCGCATCTTAGGAGTATTTTGTAAGCACGTTAAAGGTTGGTCAGTGTTTCACGATAAGTATAATTTTAGCTTTGAAACTCTTCTGTCATCTTGATGTTGGTTTAAGTCAACGATGCCTAACATGAGTTAGCACACTTTCATGTGTTTTGTGTAAGACGGATACGAAATTACCGTTACATGGTCTTCTGTTATATCCATGCTCGTTGATGAACTGGGTTCCTGTCTCAGCTTGAATCTGTACATTGCACCCACATTAAGCTTGTCGATTACTACCAACACTTCTTTGTGTTTCATGTGCTCGTTTTTGATTGGTGGTGAGTGAAGAACACGAGAAGCAGTGGCCCCAAGACGTAGTTGGGTGATTGGATCGACTTCAAACCAAGTTATGGTTGCTTTTACATCCAGTCCTTTCGGTACTTGGTTGCTGATGAGCCAGCTAACTAAAACTCGTCCGTGTGATTCACTCTTTTCCTGAGTGATCAGTATCCGTTTCAGGTGTAGTCGACCACCTGAAAAAATGAAAAGCTTGATAGTTGAAAGCCGAACAAAATTACGTTTTGAACTATTGCTTTAGATAGGAAGAGTACACTTACCCGTTTTTTCCTTGCTCGGCAGGAAAGGGACGACAACTGGATCGCTGAATGGTCCAAATCCAATGCGGTTTTTCGCCCGAATTCGCAAGATATGTATAATTTCAGATTTCGAGAAATGCATTGAAGTCAGTCGTCGCCATAACCCCACCATAAGGGTTTCCTTCAAAAGTGATATTCCTCTCATCCTAGGAAACTCCGTGAAGATAATTTGGTTGAGTTGACTCGCTGAAAGCTCTCTCTTCAACGTATTGATCCACTTCACGGAGTGAACCGGTGCAGTGACAGTCCAATTCAATGCAGAACGTATCTCAAGCTGGGAAGTCAGAGAAAACTTAGCCTGATTTTGCGCTAGAACTCGATCTTGTTGTGTTTACATGCTGAGGATTGTAACATCATTTTTCTGCCTGGCAGTCGACTGAAGGTGCACCCGGCGCACACCCAGCCATACCATATTTGACAATAATGAAAGGTACTCAGCTAAAATTGCGGAATGGCCTGCCTTATAGTTTGATTATTGGTCTTCTTCCTCAACTACGTTTTTTAAGCGATGTTCATAAAATGGATAAAATGTCTTTTATCGGGTTGTGTCACTGAACATCCTGTACGAATAAGACTAAATTAGACAAGTTTCATGTTGTGCATTTATTTAAAACCAATTTGCCGTATAGTGACTGAAAAATCCGTTACCAGCATTTTCCCCAAACCAGCGTCCAATATATCGAATAATTGTTGGATGATGCCAGACATATCTGACCTTTACATGAAACAATGTAACTGGGGTATTCAAATGGTTTTGTAAGATGTAAATTCAGTCCAAAATATCCCGCTTACATCTCATTTAAACTTCACGTCACCTGGCTTCTTCGGATTTATTTTTTTGAACGAGAGAAGGATAAGAACACCAGCCTTTTCAGAGTACACTCTTTATGAAAAAGTGTCGGCATTTCAGTTGGTCGTGTTGTGGAACCTCTCGCTCAGCTCAACAGCAATTCAGCAAGAGTCATATCACACACTGATAAGACTTCATTGAAGCATTCTTATGCTACTGATTCACACTTTGTTTGTCTGGCGCCTCTGTACAACTTTTGTGGCTCGTAGCACCACACCCCGACCTAGAAGGGTATTGTTATTGGATTTTTCCTTCTTTGAAATAGGTTGCACATCAAAGTTCCGAGAGGCCTTTCAAGTTCTCTTAGAAAAGAAGGATTAACGCAATACTTCCAACGCGGAAGTCGTCGGGAAAAAACCTCCGAAGGGACTTCATGCGCTCACATTTACTTCCAGTGAAGTCAGTCACTGACGAATTGTACGTATAGATGCATATTCAGATGCACAAATATCTGCATCAGCTGGAATGTCAAATGAGACTTGAGAATCCTTCGATTCTGCTAAACCAACTCGTGACATGTGGCAAATTTACATACGTCCAGAGCTTTGCGTTAATCAGTTCCCTCCATAGCCAGCTCTTTGGTGTGGAAAACCAAATCTGTTAGATTAGATGGCAGTTCATGTGCTCGCCGAGCTTGGCAGCTGGCTTGCAAATGTCTCGTCCCCAGTCGAGAAGGCGTCGTCAGTGAGTATTTAAGTGCTCACCGTGTACCTCTGAACCGATCACGACAGGTACGATCCAGACTACTGTTGACCACAGAGGCGATTGGAATCCAACTGCTGGATCCACAACTTTGCGTCCAAAATAAACCTGTGCGAATCTGAACTTGAATTGGCCTACGAAATGTCCGGTCCCACACATTGACCTCACTTACCTGATTCCGTGACATTGACATATCACTCATTCAACCGCCCTTCCTTTGATTTCGATTTCTGTGTACGTACCCCCGATCTTAACCTCTTACACGTGATTTCTGAGACCATATAAATTTGTGCTGTGTAAGCCAAGGGAAACAATCACGGATATATTCATCCCTCTACGCAGTGGTTTGCGTGCCAAATAATCGAGAGGAGATATGGATATTCCGAGGTCAACAGACGCTCATATGATCGTCCACATTATGAACGAAATGAAAAAAAATGATTCAAGTGGCAACAATGTAAAATAAAATGGATCTTTCAAATATTAACCCAAGGTTTATTTACAATTATACGAGTGAACTTTGAATTTACTTTGAATTTACCTCATAGCTGAGTGTTTCACCGTCGCACATGGCTTCAAAAGAATCGATCCACTCAATGCGAATTGTTTTACCTTCCTCTGTGACCGTTACATTTATAGGTCTAAAATTGGGCACGGCATTCCAAGTCTTCGTTACTGACTTTGATGCTGTAGTCGGAGGCATTAAATCGCCGGGTGACAAGAAGATTTTTGGGCCCAAAAGCAATGTCCATTCATTCTTTTGTTCCTTGACTATGCTTGCCAGTTTTGGCGATTTTGAAAACGGTTGAATAGTAACGTAGTAATTCGTTGCTGGTTGCAAGTGTCCAATAACCAAGTCATGCTGAGTTGGATCATAGATTACTTTCATGAATTTACGGACACCGCATTTGTCATGTTCCACCATGTCGTGTCTGGGTGGGAGGTCTTGGTCTTGGTCTAGCTCGTGAAACATGGTGCTGTTGTAAATGCTGATAGCGACATCGCTACGTTCCGCGGTGACGATGTATCCTCCAGGAACTCCATTCCACTGAGAAGGCGATAATGGCTAGAAAAAGGCAGTCATTCCGGAATTTAAACATGAAAAATGCAGGAGAAATTTATGCAGCTAAGGCTTTTTCATCAGTCGAAGAAATATTTTTTTCTCCAACAACTGATGCTGATGTAGGGTAACAATATTTAGAACACAATTGCTCGAAAGCTGTTTGCTCATATGCAGCGTGGGGTCAACACGGGGGTACCAAACTGGGGACCATAAACAAAGAGAAGACCACTGAACTACTGCTTTTTACTGATGGATTTGTATTACCAGAAGGCACTGAAGAACGATATTGTGTGGTATACTAGAAGCTGCCGCCCCAAAATAAAATCGTTCTAAAAATGATCGCCAATTTCATGTCTGCTGGGGATACTGACAGCGGACTAAATAATGATTCTTTCAAAATTACTGGCTGATCCGATGAATTTCACATTACATCCTATGAACTTTTATATTATATACATAATACATCGGGTATTATATAGAAATATATGGAAATATTCTCAATGCTCGACTTTGGTAATATTGAGGAAGAATATACTCACTGGCAGGAGGCAGAACTGATTTGGTTGACGAAAAGGCACTTGCTAACGTTTGTACGTATAATTCATTGCTTTAAGTTTTATCAATTTTCTCTGCTAGGTTTGAGATTAGGGTCGACTTCAGTAGTTTTTGATTCCCTTAGAAGCAGCACAATGCTGGCGGGCAAAATGGTTGAATAAATTGCACATTGGTGACCTTTATATCTGCCGTCAAAACAGCTCCACAGCCTTGATTCGGAACATGTCTTCATTCGCTCAGATAGCGAAAAGCAAAAGTACTAAGCAAAGAAAATCCATTTTTTCGCTTGAAAACGCAACCAAACGTGACAGCTGAATTGGTTGGAAGTTGACGCATCAGCGCATTGCTGCAGGATTTCCACTATCTGTGCAATGAACAAATTTTACCAAAAATATATTATTTTCCGCTTTTGAGAAATTTTGCGGTTAACTGCAGTCTTTGTTGCAAGGTCGCTCAATATCGCTGTTAATCCTCAACGAGCATAAAGCAGCTGTACAAAGCTTTTTGGTCCTTTATAATTTAAGCATTATTTACAGGATTATAATGAATTTTCAAAATATATATGCAGGTCTGATGACAATGAACATCACCGTGTGAGGCGTAATTAATTATGGCGCCTAGAGGTTAAAATAACTGAGTGAAAACCTAGTGCAAATTACCAGAAACTCGAACAGTCATCTGACCAGATCTGTTAGCAATCGGCTTTTAGCGTAAATTATGATGTCTCCAAACAATTGCCATCATCGAAAGCAATTTTTGACGATTCTGACTTTGTGTGAGTTGACATACTTTTTGGGAAAGTAGACACCACGCAGTGAGTAAATGAATGGCTTATGTTATTTTGTCTTGCTGGAAATATGTTAGTTTCTGCAGGTTAGCTTTGTTCTTAATTGCTTTTAAAATCCCTCTCACCTGCCATGTTGCTTTCAAACGATGAGCATCAATCACGGTGAGATATGCAATTCGTGGGGCGACTTCAGGGGCAAGCAATTGACTCGGGATCCAATCCGTTGGTTGTGAATGTTTTACAAAGTCGTATTTTGTCACATTTGAAGCAGAATCAAAAAGAACGTATAATGGTGGCCAGACACGAAAACGATACATCGCAAAGGCCGTTAGCTGGCTCGCTGAACTCAATAGCTGGACGTTTAATCTCTTCAAATCTCCGAATGGGTGCACATCAGTTGGAGCAGACAACCGCTTCACATAAGCTTTGGAATTCTAAAACGGTAAATGCACTAAATGTCAAACTTACGAGAAAAGTGAACCAGTTATAATAAGTGCATACGGAATCTAATGAAGTGAAAAATGAACACCCTCCCAAAATAGAGCATGTGTTTGCCTTGTGAACCCTATGGGGCGATGTTACATGCTGAAACACACTGACAGAAAAAAAACGGCTTTTTGTATAACTGGAGTTGCAAAAATTTCAAACGTAATGACCATTTGTTTAAAAACTGCACATGCTTAAGATGCATGGCCTAATTGGCTTACAAGTCCCACCATTTAACAGCTGAAATAACTTTCATGATAATGCATCACTTTTTGATATGACCGCTTATAAAGACGATGCAAACAGCTGAGCAGCTCAGTAAAAACTTCTCTTTTTCGGACTTCCAGTTGGGTGTATTTATCAAGCTTTCATAAGTCGCATTCCATAGTCGAATTCTAAAATAAACCTGTATGCAGCGAAATAGTTCACAAAGAATCAATCCGATCTTTACAGGAGAATTAAATGAACCTCACCTGTGTCTCTGGATTTTATTGCTCCTTAAGTGAAGACGTGAAATACGCACCATGTCAGGTCTTCATTAGACAGCTATTCAAGATAACATAACTAGTATGATTCGGCGCTACTCAGAAATCTGAAGAAAACGTTTGGACTAGGCACGGGAAATGAGATAGCTGGCAGTAGGTTAACCAGGCTCATATCTAGTTCAATAAGTAAAATAATCCTTGCTAAATAAAGACGCGCGATTAAACGCTTGCAAATAAAGTTCCGCCTACACAAATGGCAATGCCGTTTTCAATTCATGTGACAATCTTTCCAAATCATCCAAATCAAACGTCAGCTTCATCATGGAGCATTTCTTTGATAACAGTAAACAAAAGAATATACACGATTGTAGGGGGTTTGTCATTTCTTTTGGAGAGATCATTTTGTTTGAATTCGACTGGAAGAGCTGATAGATTTTCCAGCTAGGAAACTTAGCTTTTTTCAGAAAACCGGCCGCACTGTGGTTTATCAAGGTAATACGTCACATCTTATTTAGACGCCTAATTTACTTGTTGAACGTATTGTGGACAAATGATCAACCAGATGTTAGAAGCTGGTCAGACGGGGCAACATAAATATACCTTCTAGAATGACAGCGCCATTATTTCGTTTATTTTTCGTTTAGTTTGATATGAAGTACTCAGATATAGTCAATGAATATTGTTTGCTAACCACCTACCAAGGTGCTTTAATAAACCATTGGTTGAATATACCGCATCTGGATTTTTAATTCATCGAAGAATAATTTTCATGACCGGTATAAATTAGCCCCACAACTTACCCACTTCCAGTCTTCCCAGTCTTCGCGGATTTCATCGAAATTCACACCCAGGAGCGACCATGACTGGAATTGAACAGGCCACGGGAAAGATTCCAATGCCTCAAAAGCGTGCTTCAAACTTTCAGTAGTTGTTTCCTCCTGTCTGCCTCGTCTGTTCAGCTCCAGCGTTATGTTGATAGATATTTGGTTGTCCTGCATAAGCAAACATAACTTGAAAAATTTTCAACCACGAAAGCGTATTCCATGGAGCTATACGCACGCAGTTTTCAAACTTTAGATAATTTTTAAAAGAAATACTCTGGAATGGATAATGAATCATCATTAGCTGAATAATCACCCTAATTCCAAAAAATGGACATAATTTAAACAACCATACCGCCTCGCGTTAAGTTGGTGAGCTTAAGAAAGCGTCATATTCAATATAGTGTATGGAACCTGTTCAAATTGAATAATCAAGTGGACATTTTCACCGATGGTAGAAACAAAAAATCATTAGAAACAACCCAGAATTTCGTGACATACGCATGGCAATTTATAATATGATCAGCATTTTGACTGCCTGAGGTCATCGGATAGGACTTTGTGATGAGTATCTATACTATGGATTGTAAGTGATAGTTGCGTCTGCCGCGTTTTTTCGGGATCTAACTACTTGATTATCGAAATATTTAGAAACGGCTTACTTTGAAAATGTCGGATGTGGAACTCTGGAGTCTTTTTGACTGCATTTAGCAAGGTATCTTTCAAAAGATTACGTTGGTCTAATTTCTGCTGTTTTTACATGACAATTTAGATAAAAAGTCTCATTGTACAAGGGTCTTTTACTCACGCGTGATTAGGACAGTGAAGCAAAACAGCTTTCAAAGGCGGCTGATGACTTTAGATAGTACGACGAGCCTAAAAAATTTCGGATCGAGGTAAACGAATTTAAGGTACGAAGTCTAAGGAATTGAAAAAAATGCGCTAAAATATAGTACTTTTAGTAACCCACGTTTTTGGATTTTGTTTGAAACCGATCTGAACTTTTGGCTCTTCGCCAAGTTGTAGGCTGTTGCAATGAAGCACCGTTTGCTTGGTCTGCATCTATTAGCTTTCGTAAAATCTTCGCAAGCGTTATCCTTCGTTTAACATGAGCCAATACTGCGCTACGTTGTGTGAAAAAACTGTGTGTGTTTAACAGGTAGTGAGCGGGGCCTTTATCTTAATCTGTATCATCGAATCGATCTACTCCCTAAATTCAGTTTGGCCATTTGGCAACACGAAATACCCCGAATTTCATGAAGCTATTATCATTTTGTCTGAGCAGTTATGTTTTATTTGATGAAAAACTTAGGCTCCAGACCCTAACCACGCTAACGAAGTAGAGTGACACTTAAATCTTAAATCGCATCTTAACAAGTTTAGTGAACAAATTAATTCGTTCATCAGCACAAGCACAGGAACATTGCTCAGTTTTAACGAAATTCACTCGGGGAAATTAAGCTAAATTTCCCATTTATTACATTCATCTTCAGCTGAAAGCGCTGCACCAGGTCAGCTCATGCTTAATCTGGTAGGAAAGGCCAGTCTCATAAAACATTGTATGGACTGAACCCACTACTCATGAAGTTGCTAAAAGTCTTCGATAGCTCTCTACCGGTTTCGCCCTTCTTGGAACTAACCAGACTGGCTCCATCTCCTAGGTTGCTAAAACACCTGAGAGAAACGATCGTTAGGCAACGGGTGATGCAAAGGTAAACACTGGGGTACGGTTGTGCTACCGGTGAATTTTTCATAAAAGATCACTCGCTTATTAAAAACACAGATCGGTCTGCTGGATATACAATTGTTTTTTGGGTAAGAGGATACTTTCCGGTAATCCAGTTGCTGGAATTCTTAAATGTCTAGATTCAGTTCTCACTTTTTCGATCACTTCAGGAATATGGCTTCCACGCTGCACGAAATGTCCTGGTCTCTTTCAGCACTCACAATCACCGAAAACATTGTACTATCATGCAGCGCCATAAAGTGATTGAGCGGTACATAATATGATGGGCTGTTGTGGAATAGGAATCTATGATGGTACGCTTTTCGATTTCGTCATTTGGTGGTCAGCGATTCCCAGCGCAGCATGACGCTTCGAATTCTTTTTAAGATAGATCAACAACTTACCTATCAGGAATAAATCGATACTTCATACACGACCTTACAGCAGAGTTTTTCTTTTCGTGGTGACCTGTTTACTAATTTTGGCAGCTTTGCTGGCAATAGCTCTCGTATTTTACTCAGCACCTCAAGGATGGTAACCTAGATTACATCCCAAAAACTGGCCTCGCCTCAAGAGCCCCGAGAAGGGCAAAACCAGTAGTGGGCTGCAACCTCAGCAACCTTAAGAGAAATGTGTTGGGTCTATTGTTTGGTTACTGTTTTTATTTGTCAGGTTATAAATAACTTTTATTGTAGTTTCAATGAACCAAGTCTTCTTCAGCCATGTGACTGACATTTCCGTCAGTTCATCTATCGATGCGTTGTTCATGTTGAGCCAGGTGAAAAATGTTTGGAGCGCGATATTTTAACAAACTTTTTATTTACATGGCACAGGCTTTCAAGTACATTGCTTTTGGAAAGGATCCAAAAATCACCTCCTATATGAATATTTCCCCCTTTTGAGTGCTCAGTTGGGCCTGGTCTTTGAGTTGATCCGTTCGACTCTAGGGTGATCACTGTTTTTTAAAGCTTATGGATGTTTTAACACTCCAGAAAATACTGGGAAAACATTTCTCAGTATATGTTTCCACATGTTATTTACGTAGGTGTAGAAATTTTTCAGTGAACGTATCAACAAATGATTAACAATGATTAGCAAAATGATAAAGAATGAATAATAGTGATAATTAACGAGTCCAAATTTAGTAATCAAGTGTTGGTTAATTATCCATTGCTATTTGATGCTTGTTAATAATACTGATTATTTCATCTCTCTTGACGGACGGGACCATCATGAAGGGTGTAGCTAAATTTGTCTAATATCTGTTGTTAATTTCCATGACGTGTTTTTTAATTGTATTCTTCATGCCCACTTAAAATCTAGAATTTTTTGGGCAGGAGTCCAGGTTTTTCTCTTTAAAGCGAACTACGATTAGGCCAGTCGAGTTTGCGCTCGTTTGCAAGAGTAAAATCATAGATGTGTTTCAAAATGCAAATATACGAAGCTGTTTTTCTTTCAATCCAGTGCATAGCAAAGATTCTCTGGCGTATTTTGGCTTCCGTAAAACGTTCTATGAAAGATATATTGAAAGATGAAATCATTTGTCATACAAATAAATTGTACAAATGAGTCCGAAATTTCGGTAACGGACATTGGAAGACCAACACGGCGTCCTAAAATGGAGTGGGATCGCTTGTACATTATCTGCTAATGAACATTTTCTTGTCTTTTTGTGTCAGTTCATACCACTGTAGCAAAGTTGCAGAGGATTAGAACGTAGATACATTAAACTTTACTGTCCGTGGCCTTCGTCAAGGAAACTGCATGATTCATATCAATTAGCGCATGAGGACCGAAAAAATGAACGCGCAAACTACGTTAGTTACGGCAAATGAGGAACTGTAAATGTCACGTCACCAGGCATGACTTTCAAAGGACATGGGGTACGGAGACATGGACAAACATCGCGCTTTTGAGCTTAAACATGGGCCTCTAATTCGCTTATTTTATAGACAACCGAACAATGAAGTAATCTGTTAGTAGAATGCCGATGAAATTTCTCGTACTCGTGCTTCGGAAAGATTCGTCAATTAAGCTAGCCATATCACCCAGTGCAAACACATATAATGTTCTGATAGGAGCGGTCTTTTCCCCTACAGTGTCAGTGTAAACCGCGGAGAAATCACTGTTTTTCTGTGAGATATTTGATATTTGGTAAGAGAGAATTGTTGCTTAGAAGATGGGCTAACGAGTACCCAATAATCCTGTGAAACGGAAACTTAGAGCTCATTTATTTGCGCACATCATCCTGTTATGTCCATCGACAATTTATGTGTTCTTGAATATTGTCTAATCTTGCACACAGCATTCATAAAATTATGATATTGCAAAAGTCAAACAAAACAGTGCCTGCGGCTGAGTCACGGTATTTCTCGTTTAACGAACCTTACGCAAATTGTCAATAGATTAAAGGTCCTACACGCTCAGTACTTTCTTTTTGTAGCGAATGTGGTGTAGTCTTGACGTTAGTTTACAGTATTGACAGACAATATAGAAAATGTTCTCAGGCCCGATTCAATAAGTTTGTATCACTGAACTTAGGTGTTACATTGCATTTTTCATTTTTAAAACGGAAAATATTTGTTAATGCGGCTGAAACAATATAGACTTCGCATCTATCTTAATTTTAATATAGAGTGATCAACTATGATGGTTTCGTTCTCTAACCAGACAAACTTATCAGAATGGTACTCATATTCGTGGTACCGTTGGAAAAAATATTGTTTTTACTTGTGAAAATCTTGCCTTGCTCGTCTGTACACTTGGTCTGCCAACAAAACGAAACGTCCATCCGTAGAGCAAAACTGCTTTTTCCATATATTCTGGATATTTCCTGTGTTCGTACAACCAGGTCTCTATGATGGAGTCTGTTGTTGCATTGAAATCTGTGAGTGAGGTGCAACCATATACAATAGAATTTGGACCGGATCCAGTAGAGGAAACAGCATGTACTGCTACAATGTACAATTCATCAGGAGGGAGATGATCGATCATAACTTGGTGTAGATGAAGTGCTGTTGGAACAGGCGGTGATGTATTCCTCGAATTGTATGGTATCTTTATTATCCCGTGTTTCAACTTTGGTCCAGTCAATGTGTGTGAAACGATTTGTTGCCAGAGAGGTTGCGTTTCACTGAGAAGTAATTCATCCGGTAAGATAGAACGTTCTGCTATCAGGCCCTTCTGTTGGAAATCTCCAGCCTTGGTAAGCTGAGTAATGATCCGAAGAAAAGGAAATAGTTATTCTGATTAGTTTATAATATTGCAGATACAGTAGAATGAGGATCGTAGAGGCTAGCTAATACATATAGGAGTCTGAAGCTTCTGAGAATTCGCGTTACCATGCGTCATCTGTTACTAAGGATATACTTTGTTACGGTCTTGCCAACAAATCGACCATGTTTCATGAATCCGACAAGGTTTGGACCTTCTTTAGGGCGGTTTTTTGGTTAACCATACTTAAAAATACGCATTTACAAGCAGTATTTGCACACGCTACTTACTTAGGGAAACTGATGGACATTAACCTTATCTTTTTGTGTGGATTTTTAAAGTTATATTGATGTTAGAATTACACCATATATATTACTTCAACCGCTTCTGAAAGTGCATACGACAGAGCTTTATATTTAAAAAGAAATATTGCCAAACTTCAGATTTTCGTATGTCAACAAATGCTGCATAAAATTAATGACAAAAATGAGCACAACGTCCGCTGTGGAAGCAGGTGAGCTCATCCAGATCGTTGCTACGAATTTATGTTGATGAGTAGTCGACGTCAAGTTAGGCTCACTTGATTATATTCCAGTATGAAATTGAGTATCCTCCCATATAAGGGAGCTGGATCCTGCCATTGCACCAACAGCGCAGTCTTGTTCACCGTTTGCATTCGAAGTCGGACAACTGGACCAGGTACTGAAATAAACAAGAATTTCGGGTGAATTCATAGTTTCTGCATCTGGATAGCCCGTTTCTCCTACACTATCATTCCAGTTTTTGCATGTGCGTTTTTTATTTGTGCTTTAGTTTGGTGACTTTTTCACACGTTTTCCGTCGTACTTCCGAGTCTTTCAAACTTGCCATTTCGCAAAAATTCATCAATCGCGATTCTAGGTAACTTTAAAAATAACCAATTCCTGTCTTTTCTGTTTTCATCAAATTCCGGTCGTTCCCATAAATGTGAACTGCTTTAAGGTTATGCCATAGTTGGTGAACCATTTCTGTCAAGCCAACTAACGTATTTCACGGAAACCTTTCTGTCTGATTTTACTCAGGGCAGGCAAAACATTCAACCGATATCCCTACATTGGGTGAAGTATCACCTACGCACACCACTGGGGATTCACAATTTCAGTACCTATTTGCTTGCGTCACATTAAACTATACACTCGGCGATTCAAAACGGAAAAGAGTAAAATATATGGATATTAGGTGGAATACTGACCGATGGTAATGTATCGTACTATTCAAGCTTTCCTGAAAACCACGCAGTGGTACACGGCTATATCCACTGTACAGACTACACAGTACATCCTAAATATTTATTACCGGTAGGCCATGAATTGACTGTTTGTAAAGCAGTATCTATTTGAGATGCAAAACACCGTGTGCACGTAGCTTTCAGGATAGATAGAAACAGTGTTGCCTTAGACACTCAGTCTCCTCAAAAACTATGACCTAGTGTCAGATTATTTTAGACATACTTGCCAACCCATAACTTCAGGATATTTTGTGTTTGCAATCTATATATCTTGGCTGTTCTGACAGAATCGATTAGTAGGTCTGTGTAACAAAAAATATTGCGGGACTTATTACACATGTTTACGCCGACATAATTTACTCATTTGCATACATCTCTAGGGGTGAATTACTAACAAGCATACAAAAATCCCTTTTTGGTCATCGCAAGGCTTCGGTAATGACTGGCACAGTTTGGGATTCTAGGAGAGAGCTGTCAGGACCTGTGGACATATCAGATCCCTTATCCGAGAATGTCAAGCCTTGTTGCTGTACACTGCAACCACCTGCATACCTGCGCTTCTTAATACCAAGTCACATATTAGGTTAACAACACAAGTGTCACAGGTAAGCGAACTGATTTTAAACTTTTAAGAAGCATGCAACAATTTCATCTGTCAGTCTACCGAGTGATTTTATAAAATCTGCCTACCTTAATATAGTGCTTTATTCCTTGGATAGTCGATGGATATTTAGGCTATGAGCATTGTATAGCATAAATTCACCTTATGTAGGTGTCAAGTCCGAGCTTGTTCTTTTCTTATAAGACAATCAACTATGTTTCCTCTTTCCGCTCAAAAATTAGAGATGTATTTTCGCGAATTTCAGACCAATCAGGTTTCGACCAACAAAAATTTCAGTTCATGGTATTTTAGAGCTTGTATTAGATCAACATTATTGGTAGATGTGGACAGAGATGTGTGAGCGAATTTTTATGTTACCTATATTATCCAGGCTTTAAGATGTTCCCATAAATTCTGTCTGTAATATTTGTCTCATTCAACCAAGCTGAAATATGGTTCACAATGAGCCACACCGTGAACGAATACATTCGTTGTTTTCACCTCAAAGGAGAGAGAAGTTCATTTGAACTGGCCATCCAAAAATCAAAACGACAGGAACACTTTAGAGATTTGTTTTTATCCAGAGATGCTATGCTGTTCAAAGCAGTTCTCCCTGGCTGAATATGGATGACTTAGTATACAATTACGATATTCTTTGCAAAGCTTTTATCGTTTCACCACCTACAATGGGCCTATTTAAATATTCGAGCAATTATAAAGTTGATCAAGTTTACTAATCACTGTTAATAAAGGGGTCCCGAAAACCAGTAAATTATTAGTAATGAACCTCGTAATTTTTCGGTTAACTTACCTGCCCGATGGATACAGTGATCACATCACTAAATTGCAAGGTATTATTTTTCAAGCTGGATGTCAGCTTGTCGTCAATCCAAATGGAAGGATGGAAAGAGTCTACGCGCAAACCATCCACATTTAGAGCAAGACCATCAAAGACTGATGGGTGCGTCACTCATGGGCGCGTTGGTAAATTGATACCACAACACGGTTTTGATCATTATAAACTATAATGGAGGCCGGAGTTGCTGAGTAAACATACGAACTGAAAGAGAAAACGTTGGTATCAATCCAAAGCCACATTTAAGGTTGGTTGTCCTGCAGCTTCTGCTGACAGTATTTTCCTGGCACAAGTACACTTTAACTATTACTGCAAAATAGTCCTGTTAATTTATTTTCCAGGATTGAATAAGAATACCTTGTTCTGCAAAGGATTTTACTGAACTGATAAACCAAACGACCATCTACGAAATCTCCCAAACAGATGGATATAAGGCAAACACAATTGTTCGATTGCTGAAAAATCCCTCGTTGTCTAAGTTAAGAAAGCAAACTAAAAAGCTCCACTTCCTGGCCAACTTTCCACTCTTAACCGTCTTGTACAAAATTTTCTACGTGGCCGCTTTCTCTTTTGTATGAATATTTTACTAACTCAAACAGTAAGAGTGCTTTCTTACGTTGAGGTTTCATTGCGAAAGCTAGCCAGAAGAGTGGTATTTTAAATAAACGACGCTCATTTTATGTTCGGTTGTTCATATTTGAGTCATTAAAGAAATTGAACCTGCTTTTTGAGTACGCAGCCAGCTTGAACATCACTGACGCTATTTTTCCACGAGTTCGAACAATGCTATTCTGAGTCTACACATCAGAAAAGGATCATGAATATTTACTTTCTGACTGATATCGGTCTCCACAGATGATTATCAGGAAAGCGTGGTAACCAAAGCGAAGAGCAAAGAATTTTAACTAAATCGCTGTTTCAGTTCATGCTGTTCTTTAACAAACAACCAGGCTGGCGAGAATGTAGAAGCAGGAGGAAGTTTTTGAGCAACATCCCACTCTGAAGCCGTCAAATATCACGAAGATCCCGGTCACGGAGATGTGGAGCGCAATGATCGCTGTGAGTGATCCACGAGGAAAGACATAAGTCTACAAAACCCGGTTTCAGGAGTACCACGTAATAGGTCACCCCGTGCCGGAACTCAAATGTGGTAATACTATTTCGGAATGTAGTTATGGAAACAACAAGAAGTTTGCTTGCTGATGTGGGATAAGCAGTCGGATTCCAAGAGCGCATATGCTTATCTAGCTGATTCTGTGAAATCATTTTTTGGCAAAAACTGGTAGATCAACCCATGGTTTTCTCTGGCCTGTTTGTAAAAATACTTTTAAGATGTAGATTACCAAAAAGCGACTATGGTTATGTCTTTGTGGTTAGAGTTGCAACATTTGAAACGCATTATACTAACAAAACTGTCTCCATAATGCAACTAAAAAGCAGAACCAACAAATAAACATTGAGGCAGCTGTTCACCGAGACATAAAACCAGACAAGGAGATGTTTACAATAAGGGATTTGGAAAACAAACCTCTTTGAATCTTCAGCGAGTATAAATATATTTGACCTTACTGTCTAGATAAGGCCGCTTGTCACAATTAGGTCATTTCAGGACAGGCACAGGAGCTGCAGCGTTGCGGATGTCAAAAACTGGATAACAGGTAGCGGCGTCTTGACGATCGCCTGAAAACACTGTTCACAATTTAAAAAAGATTCGAATCGCTGCCCAAAGTGTCATTTTTTGAGCATGGAATCAATAAGCTTCTTTAGGTACAGCTGATACAAATCTATCCTGCTTTGTTTTGCTCCAGAATGTTGGGAACAGGCTCACGCAACTTTTATGCAAACTATTCCCAACTTACTAGCGTGACAGTAAGTTAAAACAAACGGCAGCACCTGGAGCACATATATACACACATGAAATGCTGAAATACGTCCATCACACTGTGAATAAGCTTTCAGCCGATCACATCAAACTTCTGATGGTGCAGTATGTGCTAGTTCGCGCACAAAACTATTCCATGTACCTTAGACTTTTTCGTGGTTAAACAAGAATAAACGGAATCTTTGGGAAAAACAACATTTAGGTATAGAAACTGGCGATATATTCTAGTCGAATATTGACACTTTGTGCGAAACAGAATTTCTCATTTTGATCAAAACAATCCATAAATTTATTCATAAGATTATCTCTCTACTGTGGTCAGATTTTTTGACTCGCTTTTGCCGGTCATGTAAGAGTTAATCTATTTTTCCCGACAGAAAATATATAAACTTCGTGTTGGGGAGAAATTCATATTGAAAATATAGGAGTGATAGTGGTCGCGATAAGTGACTTTAAATGAAGTTGACAGGTAGCATACAAGCTATTTCTTACCTGACCACTACTCCAAAATATATTCATCATTCAACAGTTTGGTTTGAATAATTCTGATAGTCCAACCATTCTGGACTTGAGCGACAACCTGGAGAGACTAGCCATAAAGAACCTCATCTCTCTGCCTATCGCGTCAGATTGTTCTTGCAGTATTCGGTGTAGTTTAGACCAACATTTGATATCCAGTCAGCTTAAGAGATTTTATTGGCATAAAGCAGTTGCTGCACGACAAGCAATTAAACAAGATCAGGCGGCAATAATCGACGGAAAACATCCGAGTCCAAAAGAAAACTGTACCAAGCATTTATACATAATCAATTAATTTTTCTGCTGAATTATTTATTTTGTCAAGGTTCATCTATAATTAATACCGTTGTCAGATGCATACACGAACCTTTCTCAACACAGGCTTAATGACGTAAAGTCTCTTTTATGGAGTATTACATCGTCTGATCGATGGAACAAACATCTCAAAAAATACCCAAAAATATATTATAATAATGTCGCCCTAAAACAGACATCTGGAATATAACATAATTCATATACGTATAATTATTATGATTCTATTACATTTGTTCGATCATAATGAAGTAGAATAAAGCAGTACCATTTTCTGCTGTCCGAAATATTTCTACTTCATCTCCAAACGGGCCCACGCCATTTGGAGTTATTGAAGCGATTCGGAGTTCATACAACGTCATCGGTGATAAATCAGTGAGATTGATCTTCATAATCATGCTATTCTTCGAAATGGGATGCATTTCAGAATTGTTTCCAGTAGAAACGGTGGTTTGTATGTCACGCATTGCACGTGATTCTTCATGAGATGGACAACCCGGAGGGTCGATGCAAGTGAGTTTATACTGCAAAAAAATCAGAGAAAAGAAAATCTGATGAGTTGTTACCAGCAGAAATGAGTGCAGCGATTATCACAAAATTCTCATATCTCTAGCTAGCCAACTTAGAAAAGTGAGAAAAAGCAAACAATTTTTTGTTCGTTTTCGGGCATAATACAAATCTAAATAAGGTCATTCGCGGCCAAATACCTTCATCATTTAAAAAATGATCCATTGAAATGGTTTATAAGGTGTCANTGTTCGTTTTCGGGCATAATACAAATCTAAATAAGGTCATTCGCGGCCAAATACCTTCATCATTTGTCAAAAAATGATCCATTGAAATGGTTTATAAGATGTCAACTACCGATCATCTAAGCCGTAGAGCTAAATGAGCACAATATTCTAAAGGTTTTATTCTCCAAACGTACGCCTAATATTGTGATTGTGTGGTAATGAATTCGTCGGTTGTTCGTAGATTGTTCTATAGAGGACGACCACCGTGCCGATCAGTGAATCTTAGCGAATCGGTAAGCTCGGATATAAGCCACAAGCGAATTGAATAATTTCAGTCACAATTAAAAGAACAAAATACATTGTCTGGTAAAATACTTGCCCTCCTGCATCCAGTAGACGTTCACATGGGATTTGACGTAAGTATTTAAGTAACAGTTTCTTGTCCTATGACTGTACAGTCGGTTCTTGCCATGCCACTATTGCAAAAGGTTTGAGAATTTCGGGTGCAACCTTCGTTAAAAACGCCCTAAATTGGAAAGCAGACAATTTCATTGTTTGTGCAGAGGACAGAAGAGCAATGTCAGGACCACATTCCAAGTTAACACAATGAGGAATTCACAGCAAAATTTTGTGATAAATGACCGAATTCCCTGGTGATGCATGGAACATTCCATTTGGCATGCGCATCGGTCATATAACCTGATTTAAATCCTCACAGAATGTGACGGATTCTACTGGTATGGCTGATTCAAACTCAGTACTAGTACAGAAACGAGTGCAACCGAATTTCATTTGCTCTAATTTGCGGCCCTTAGCTCTCACAACAATGCCAACACACCTGATTTCGGTGCACGTCTTGCCAGACAACTGCGTGTTATCAGTTAAGATATTATCGAACATTGTTTTTTTTTCAACGATCTACGTTTGACTCACCAGAAAATTCTGTAAAGAGTAAGACACCCTACGTACCTGATAACCGATTAGGGTTTGTTCTCCAGTGGACGCAATAAAAGGTGAGTGAAAGTTCACAGAAACGAAACTGACACCGACGGATTCCACTCGAACCTTGGTAGGTGTAGCAATATACTCACTGATAGTCGTATAAACGTTCAATCCTCGCTCCAGAAAATTGCAGCCATTTGGATTGCACACGAACACCTATGAGGACGGAAACATTTTTAATCATATTGAAGTGTTCCAAGGCTTACTTCTGCAAACCAGAGTAGTTCAAGTCCCGAAAATTTTTAATTTCGCCCATGAGATGTAAGTTACATAGACCATTACTGTGTAAAATAAACAGGCTTGTCTTTCTGTTTTGAAAAGTATTCAACATATCAGTTCCGTTTTCACGGAAGACTCAGCGGAATCCTTCGTTTGTGAGTCTCCAATGAAAACCAAACTGATATCCAAGTGACGGAATTTGTCTAAATCTGGCCTATTTGGATTCAAGCAGAATATAAGGTTGATGGAATCGTGGAAGCGGCGACCACCTAATGAGCCCCAAGAAGGGTGAAACCAGTCGTTAGTTGTCGAAGAGTTTCCAGCAAACTTGTGGGTGTTTCCTTCGCGAAAATGATGCAGACATTCTTTGGTGGGCACAATCTGTATTTTACGCAGGTACTGCTCAACTGTGGACTTTTGGTTTAACGTTGTCATTAGCTGACAAGATTTCCATATGAAAATGACCATTGGGGTGACGGCACCAAGAAAAGGAAGTGTAATGCAATTTGACTGCCAGGTATTGTGTGTGGAATGCAAAATGCTGCTGAAATCGGGAAAAGTGACTGGATGGGTTGCTTACAT
>NW_008752098.1:167931-168697 GCF_000715545.1 Opisthorchis viverrini | reverse complement strand
CGCTGGCTGAGAAATAGGTACCTTGACCAATAAAACGGGAACTTACCGTCACTGAAGCCCGTGATTTGAAACTAACCTGGGCATCACAATTACTCCTGTCTCGGCCCGGGGAAATCTGACAGTGTATCAGCCCTCGTGATTCCGTCAGATAGTATCGCAGCCGTGCGATTAAAGAGCTTTACTGCTAAACGCTCACTATTTTGCTTTTCCATGCTAAGCGGGATCAAACTGAGCATTCTTCCTCTGACTAGATACTAATGACAAGGCGATTCTGGTAAGATGATTCCCAAGTCGTACACCTGGTCGAAGTAGTAGTAGTCCCGTGAGAATTGGGGGGGATTAAAACTTGATTGACATATTTTGCATGTGCAGAAAACTATACTACTCTTTATGCTTCAGTGAAGTTCTCGGCTACACCATGTTGCTAAGTATCAAACACGTTCATCTGTATGCCGAAATATTGTGTGGTCCAAAGGAATCTCACCCGCCCATAGCCCACAGCAGCACTCATACATGAACGAGTGTATCGGCACATTTATGCACGAAGTGCCCATAGTCATTGGAAAAAAAACAGTATAAGTAGGTAAGTATAGGTTGACAGAAAGGCAGAGAGTCAAAACATGGCAGCATCATGTTGACCAATCATAACATTCTGAAGCTCTTCGGGCAAAAATCTGACAAACACAGCTGGGCATGATGACCGCAGTAGCCACAACAACTCAGTAGAGATTTCAGCAGAATTATCCAGCGGAGACAAAGTGGTTAT
>NW_008752098.1:109484-167065 GCF_000715545.1 Opisthorchis viverrini | reverse complement strand
ATGCTTCAGTGAAGTTCTCGGCTACACCATGTTGCTAAGTATCAAACACGTTCATCTGTATGCCGAAATATTGTGTGGTCCAAAGGAATCTCACCCGCCCATAGCCCACAGCAGCACTCATACATGAACGAGTGTATCGGCACATTTATGCACGAAGTGCCCATAGTCATTGGAAAAAAAACAGTATAAGTAGGTAAGTATAGGTTGACAGAAAGGCAGAGAATCAAAACATGGCAGCATCATGTTGACCAATCATAACATTCTGAAGCTCTTCGGGCAAAAATCTGACAAACACAGCTGGGCATGATGACCGCAGTAGCCACAACAACTCAGTAGAGATTTCAGCAGAATTATCCAGTGGAGACAAAGTGGTTATGGAAACGCCTCCCGGTTAGAGTTTACCACCTCTCAGACGAACAAGGTTGTGATATACGGTCCGAAAAAAAAACAAAATCTGGGAGCTGGTGTGCGGGAAACCAGGGTCAGTTGGCATGATGCTGCAATGAATAAAAATGCGCTCCCAATGTCAGTGAGAAAATCATGTTACCAATATCGCGGGTGAGTACCGACAAATACTGACCGGAATGCATACCGGCGACCGATTCGGGCATTCGGAAAGCTTGAAAAGACACAGATGAGGTACATCCAGCGTTACATGAAAGCATGCTTTGAGTTCGTTCGGATGGTTTCATGGGTATCGGAGTGATAGGCTGAGAAGCACAGTTCTCAGCATGGCTAGACTATGCGGCCGCTGCTCAACTGGTCTGAAGCCTATTCTATAACATGACCATTTCGGACGGTTTTTCAAAATATGGATGATCACGATCATACTGACTTACTTCGATCACGTATTCTGTCTGAGGCTCCAGTTCATCCAAAATCACGTCATTCACTAGATGGTTCACGGATGCTTTTTTAGTACGAAATGTGTGAGTTCCCTTTTTCCGATACCGAAACTAAACAAAAAAATGACCGGGAAACAGGTGTCTATATTGTGAATAGTGTTTGTTATTCCCTGATATTTTCGTTTCACTCGGCATAACAAACGATAAACACGTCTACACAATTCATGCTTATTTTCAGAAAGTTCCTCGCCACACCGGAACCGAAAGATATCCATTTCTCAGAGAGTCACAATTTGATATAACCTGAGAATTCAGAAAATCATATGTTCTCATTCGCAATCAAGTTAAAGGGAAAATATTTCAGTCCTGATGAATTTCAGTAAGAATAGTGTAACCATATCGGAAGCATTTGGGAATAAATTTGAACCACAATTAAACTTGAACCGCAATGGATTCACCTATTCCGCCTCCTCGTGCATGGGCAGGATCAGACTAACACCGGATATAAATGTCCTGTCGCTGTATTTGCCTTGAGTTATGCCAGTGAAAGCAGGAACGTCAGGGGCTGTTCATCAGAGAACACTAACCAGACACTTACAAACTATTAGATAGGAAAGTAAACCTCATATGCACATTGTTTTCAAAAGTTGAATATCCATCTCCTTCTTGAACTTTCCTGGATATCCACTGACTATCACGCAACCGCCACCGAATGCTTCAAAGCAGTTCCACGGAGTCCGCAATAAACCACACCTTCCGTTAGACGCGAGGCGGAGTTTCGAGAAAGCCACATACTACTCGCATACCTCATCAGTAGCATCCGCCATTACGTACCTTTACCATTTAAAGGTCGCATGCATTCCACCGATTCCACTTTACCTTTCTTAGGTCGATCTCAGCATCTGGTCCATTCGGTAGCTCTTTGGGTGTATTATATCCTCCGAAGCTGAGTCCCATTCACTCTTTTCGATCCCCGACCCTTTTGAATTGTAAAGACATTCCCCTGGTGTCAGTAACGACAAGCAAAACTTGCCATCGACTGTCCATCTTACGAGACCCTAGTCTAATCTTCCAGGATTATCTGTGGTTGGCTGTATGGAAGCACGAGTTATTAGAAATGCCATCGGCAAATTCACTTCCCAGTCGCCTACTTTGGCCGCTAGATATCCCTTGATTGTTTGGTTATTGCTTCGGTTAGACCATCTGTTTTTGCGGGTGCCGTCCGTAGCCGTTTGGTGCCCAGATTCTGCAAGCTTCTCCTAAACTCTTCGCTCCTAAAGCAACACGCCTCATCTGTTAAGGTCATTTTTGGCACGTCATGATTCGCCACGATGTGTTGCATTACCATTCCGCTGATCGTCGTCGCCCGTCAATTTGGCACCGACTCACCGCGAGACATATTCCGTCATTAGCACGACATACTGTTTCCGCCGGTTGTCACCGGAAAGGGGCCCATGACGTCAACGGATCACAACTCGCCGATTTCCGGTACAGGAATAGGTTACATGGGATGGAGTTCCTCTGTCGTGTCCCCTTTCATCAGTTGGCACCGCTTACAAGACACCACATAATCCATCACCTCACTTCTCATCCCGCGCCTATAGACCCTCTGCAAAAGTAAGTGGTACGTCTTGCTGCACCTTGTGTGTGCCATCTCATGGCATTTGATGATAAGCTTCCGTCTCAAGACGCGAGGCATCACGGGCAGAATAGCATCAGAATCGGTGGCGCTCCGGCAAGTCATACCAGCTTCATTCAGACTAGGCCTATCGAAGGGACCCTGGAGCGTTTCCAATTCCTTATCTCCCTTTCTGTTCTCAACAATCCTTTTTTTCAACAAGCCGGCTTCAACCCTCTGTAACAGAGAGTCCTGCCGTTGGAGTTGCACCAACCTTCCGGGATCCAGTTCGACGACGAGGCTACTGGCAACAGTCATGATCCTGGGGGCCTCACCTTCACCCTCTGGTTATTTCTCCTTGCTTGGCACGTGCCGGATCATGAAGTCGCACTCTTATAACCGAGGTGCCTAGCCCGCAAGCCTCAAGTGAGAATTTCTGATGGGTCTGTCCCCCTGCAGGGTTTGCGATCGGTCTCGACATTAAATCATTGTCCCAGCAAGTACGGCCTCCACTTATCCTGGGCCCAGACCATTGCTTAGCATTCTTCCGTAAAATTTGAATAATTCTGCTAAGCGTTAGCCAGGACACGATTGGCGTAATCGATGGTTGCAGTACTCTGCTTCAGGACTGCGACGATGCGGTCACTAGCGTCCATTGCAACAGTAAACATAGGTCCGGCCCTGTGCAGCTCGGGTGTCAGATGTTTCTCCAACATCCACGCTTTGACACATTAGAAAGACTCATATGCTTTCCTTATCCTTTTGAATTTCCGACTTTTCTCATACAAGCCGTATGATATGGCTACAATCGTGTTGAAATCCTTGACAAACCGGCTGTAATATGCTGCTCGTCCGAGAAACTGCCTTTGAGATTTCTTTGAATTGGGAGCAACCCAGTCCATGATCTTTACCAGTTGTTCCGGTAGTGGGCTAAGCTCTACGTTATCCACTTTATGCCCGAGCGAGCTGTGTCTTGGCTTCATTAATCCGCAGGCCAGCTTCCCGGATAAGCTCCAATACGGCTTTCAATTGAACTGCTTACTCTGGTTCCCAGTTGCTGTACCCAACTGTATCATGTGCATACACGGCCACATTTGTAGTCTCTTTGTTAGACGAAGCATCAAGCGCCGGAATGTGGATGGTGTTCTAGACAAACGAAACGGCTTTCGTCTGAATTGATTCTGGGTGTCCCCTAACGTGAAAGCCGTTTTCTCCCACTCCACTTGATAGATAATTGCCAGTATTCGGAACGCAAGTCGAACATCATGAAATATCGAGAATATTGGTGGAAATCGAAGAGACAGCCACAACCCGGTTTACGGTCAGTTGATTCAAACGCCGGAAATCCGCGCAAAACTGGTATTTCCGGGGAGTTGTTTACGGTGTTGGCTTTTTCAATTATGTCGTTTTTTCAACGTCTCCGTTCCCGCAGATGGAGTGGCAGTGTAAGGAGGCCATAAGGTCGAAAGCCTTCATGGAAATTTCGTATTCACTTCATTGGCAGAAGATAAAAAGCATCTTCATCGGCTGTAAATCTTTCCTCGACCACGGACTGCACTAATGCACCTTACAAGAACAGAAGCTTTCAGACACGAAGTTTGTTTGTGGCGGTGCTTGGGTAATCTTCGAGCTTGACCGCGCCGTACTTTTTCACCAGTTCTCCCCGCTTTAGGTCATCACAGGTTCTGCGCTCTTGAAGAACCCTGCTCCCAAGATTGTCTGCTCTATGTCTGGGCTGATCGGAACTCGTTCTGCACGGACCTGTCGCATTGACAATCCGTTAATTTTTAGCTGGCGTCCACCTACTGCTCTCACGGCAAGCGCACACGTTATGCATTCAGCTTCGTTACCCCTCCGCCTCAGTGATAATCCCGCCTCTGTAGCAATTGCCACATCTCCCTTTTCACGTATATTTCGGTAACGGCCCGTATCGTATGCTATCACTGCACCAACCCGGGAAAAGAGAAATAATAAGACATTGATTCTTCCAGTGGCCAGGCCTGCCACACTTGTAGCGTCGGCTCGTTGGAACTGCCTCCACGAACCTGTCTTGATGGCTGCAAGCTGTTCGGCTAATTGTTCAACCATGTTATTCAGGTCTTCTACTGGTGAATCATCCCTCTTCTCCTGCGACTGCAACGTGGCCAGTGGTTACTCGGCCAATTCCCATGCCAGATATACCAGCTCCTCCACAATAAACTGGCCAGTTGCTCATGTCAGCCGCAACTGGGCACGAAACGCATGCTGCACACCTCCAAAGAACTAGTCAAACAGGAACTGCCGGTATGACACTCCTTCCGGCTTCGGCAAGGCCCGATCTGACCGGTATCTAGAACCACGTCGGACAGCCCAATGATAAAACAGGAGTAGATTAAGGTTTCTGTTTGCGGTATTCAGTAGTTTCAAATCATTTGATCATTCGGATAACCTAATAGAAACTACGATACAAACGACTGATATCAGTTTGTGTGTACCATATAAAATTTTGTATCAAGATGCTCTGGGCTATTAGTGTCTTCAACTGATATTTGGGCGGTTAACAAGTCCCACTGAAAAACACTGAGAAAAACAGACGGATGCTAATGTGGATTTACGGGCAATGGAATTTACAAAATATCCGTAAAGCTTTTGTTCACTCACCCTTCTAGATAGGACAATAAAAAAGCCTAATTCGGTCATATTTTGAGCCCTTAGTCCTCCTATGAAGGCGAGTTTCGCTCCAAATTCAAACAATTTTTGACGCGCAACGATCTGCGGATGAATTCGGCCTTGAAGATACTGTGGTAACCACCGTGCTTATGCCGTGGTGCTCAGTTTCGTACCACCATTGGTTTATCGGGCTGCGAAATCCGTTGTTTTTCGTTATTTGTAGCACCGTTTCCGATAAAGGATGACCTTAGAAAAACCGATTTTTTGTGGGTCCTGTTGCTGTTAACTCTCTAGTGCTTACAAGTGAAACTTCCTCAATAGTTGGACTGTTTAGTTCTATGTTGCCGAAAGGCGGATTTATCTTAAGGCTTGCTGGGAGGTGTGAAGAAGAGACCGGTTGCGCTTTGCCTTTACTAACAATAGACTGCTTATTCAGCGTGAACTTTTTGATTTGGTCTCATTATGTTTCCTCTTAAAATTATCTAGAAGCTGGGCCTGATTGCTGAGCTTACAGTCACAAACAGATTTCATGTCAGCTTAGGAGTAAAGACCAAAGACAAGTGTTAGGCCGGACATCTGTAACTCTTCCAAGAATGGAAATTAATACTCTTCGTACAACAATAAATGAGGTCTTTTGAAGTTAAGAACTAAAAACGAGAGAACATTCTCTGAGATGCCTAAATAATCTCCTTTATATGAGGAGTGCGTTGGTAAATAAGTAGTCCGCACAAAGAAAGGCAAGTGGCACTGAAACGGCCAAATTCCTCTAACCACCTTAAGTGTTCTGACATGCTCCTTGAACAAATCTTTGTAAGGGGTCCATAACAGGTTTACAATACGTCACTTATCCACCTAATTTATCAGAGAAGTAAATGTTCATGGTACAATCGAGTTGGATATCTACCTTGGGTCGGTCAGCATTCGATGGGTCGTATAGCCAATGGTAGGTGATTGGTGGGTCTGCGTATAACTAATTCAATTTATGAGTTAAGCTTTATGGCACGTTCTCAACTGGAACAAATGTTCCCCAGCAAGCACTTCCACACATCAGACAAATTGTGGCTGATCTTGTAGGCACTATGAGTCTCGTCTATGACAACCATCTCATGTTCTTTATGGGAATTTAGTAAAATAACCTACCGATTATGAGAGAATTGAAGTTGTGGCAGTGGTTATCAGTCTCCCACTACGAAGATGCAGTGGCGAAACAAGAGATAAATTGTACCTTAAACATGCTGGTGTTTTTTCTTCTTTTTGACAAATCGGGTATAAATTCATTCCAGTGTAATAGCCATCAACATAGAAAGACTTTGGATATAATTTTGGATGTTTTTTATTATTCATAACGTAAAGATTTTGAGGGTCTCCACAATAGTGACTAGTTTCGAGTAAAAATGCCCACAACTTGGTAGGAAGTTTATGGCAGTATACGACCAGATAGTAAATTTAGCTAAAGACTGGAAAACAAGACGTGCAACCGAGTTTTATCTGAGTCTAGCAATAGGACAAAAACAGTTTGAAAGTGAACATACCTCGCCAAATAAATACGGGTTAATTTCGTGTACATGGCTCCGGCAGAATCTGGTAGGGGGCGGCTGCATGCTGGACTCCCAGAAAATAAAAACCGGCCATTGGATGCCAATTAGTTTTTCAGAACCATATGAATTTTTTTCGCGAAAATATTTGACGGTATCTCGGTTATTATGCCCACTGAAACACAGTGTCTTTTGCGCAGCAAACCCACTTGAAGAATTTCATAGACAGGAAATTCCACCGTGATTCAACTGAGCGTTTAGTGAAATCGAATTAGCTCGCAAATCACTGCGTGCAGCAAATAACTTAAAGCAATTGGCAGGTCCCCTTTTAGTCTGCCGATCATCAACAAACACGTTTCACGCTAGGGCTTTTCTCTTATGAGAGACAAATGTATTCACTGATATGACTGCAACCGATTATTCGGAATCACGTTATACCCGTGAGGTAGACTGGATGAAACTGAGAACATGTAGTGAGGGCTTTAACATTCGTCTGTTTGTGTCCGTATGCCTCATTTATCCGTCGTGAACTACAGAAGGGTGTTACTCCAAGGCGATATATTTTTACGCCTAGTCGGGCTCTGGAAGTTGATATTGACTGATCTTAAGGGAAAAGACTGAATGTGGCCGTACTTTCAGAGCACGTTAGCCACGTGAAAGCACTCCGTTGCTCCCCCTTTACAATAACTGTTTTTAAATAGGGAGTGGGTACGTCCTAAATAAGTAATCCTTGATTAGATCATACAGAACCTCTTTGTCACCAAGAAAACTTGCTTGGACTTTTTTTAGCTACTTTCTATTTGATGGCATTTTACAAGTTCCTGTGTTTGTTAAAGAGAGCGGCATAAAACAGAATGCGGTCGGTACACGTAATTTTGTCTGAACAGTCCATCTGACGGGTGCATAAGGCAACTCCTATGATTGCTACACATTCATCTATAATTGAACGATGCAGTTCATCAAGCAACCATCAAACCTGGACTAGCGTTTGTCTTGTGATAAATAAACAATTTTTGTTGTCTGATATAGAAGAGACCAAACTAGTCTCGCAAAGAAAACTGCAGAAGATAACTGAAATGTGCGGTCTCAAGACGGAGGGCATTGTCATCCAGCTTCTGAGTACCTTGAAAACTCCAGTTGGTGCGGATAGAAAACCAACAAAATACAAACTAATTTGAAGAGCTCATGGTAGCGTACTTAATCTTTGTTTGTAATGGACTCAAATATAGGTCAAGAATTTATTGAAGCATTCGGTTCGTGTGAAACTTCGGTGTCAATGAAAAGCACACTGTGGTTAGCTGGCACGAAAAAATTGCAAAAATCGGTCTAACACATACACTTGTTAAGCTGACAGTTTGTGTTAGATAGGTATCCTTATTTTGTTTGCACCAATTATGTCAAGATGAACAATCGCCTTCTGTTTTTCACTTCTACAATATGTCCAGTTAATCCACATGCAGGTATTGTTTGGTCACAAAACGTCAGATATTTCTTTTCGGTTTCATACAATAAAGTGAAATCTTCTCTTCCTTTTTTTATTTTTAACGAAAGCAAGCAAGATGCAAGTGCACTTATTCGAACCGGTATACTTGTCTTATGCCAAAATATGGATGCTTGCTGAAGGCAGGAGTTAGGTTTGGTCAGTTTCATAAATTAAAACTTATTGCCGTGTTGCAGTAAGTGCCACAACTTTGCCCTGCAAAATGTGCAGATGAAAAGTACTATCTCTTCAGCCCACTACCCTTCGTCTACAGACTTGTTGGTGCACTTGAGTCCAGATTAAAAATATTGCTAGTTCACTTTGACTTTACATCAACTGAAATAAACGCAGTAATTAGCGCTCCTTAACCGTCAGCCTCTGTTTCTGTATATCACTATTGGCGTGCAATATAACCTTGTATTGACCGGCAATCTTACCTGATAGTTAGAGTACTTCAAGACAGTCGATTCGTACTCGGTTGTCACCCAAACTAGTCCCACGGCTTTGTCGCTAATCCATTTGAAAAAGTTCGGCAAGTGATTTGGGAGTGCCTCTGAAAGATCAAAACACATGAGATTTACTCGTAACAATCATTTCACGGAACGTAAAAGTATTATTGGTTTTTTGATAGCTTAGAAATCATTGAGGTCAAAAGTAACTTATGGTGAACCAACAGGAAAATTCAACTCGTAGGTAGTCAAATATTAGCGTAAACGAGCTCTGCAGAGGATTAGAGTTCAATGTGAGAAGTGCTGTGATCACTCAAAACACATCAGATATATGAAGATGCACTGTTTCTCCAAACTAACTGCATTTCTGCTGACTACTTTTTCTGCTTCAGTGGAAGAGGACGGTTTGACCAAACTACAAACGAACCAGTCAAGCGGATGTGCAGACAGTTGTAAGTTTTCAAAGCATCTCTTGTGCTGCGCAATATTTCGGTTTTCCAACCTGTCATCAACCAAACAATATCTAACAAACGGTATGTTGAACTTGGACGACTCTCGAGAGTTCCATCTTCTCACATGGTGGCGCCGTCCTAACCAGACGGAGTGACTCACCTTGGCCTATCCGGAATTAAATTTGGGCGAGCTGTATGCATGCAGGAAACTCCAGACAGTAACAGCCTTCTGAGTGTATCCAGATGAGAGGAACGTTAAATCCATCTTCCTAAGTTTCTTTTTCACCCAGAATTCACGTTTCCACTCTCTCTTGAGTACGTGGTGGAGAAAGTCACGCCATCTCAGAAAATATATGCAGCGTTGACCGGTTAATAACTAAGCTGTTCCCGTGTGTGGTATCTCAACAGTCACGTTAATCAAGAAACATCCTGATCTTCATGAAAAATTGTCTTCATGTAATGGTGTTATGTTGCTTTTTGTAGTTGAAAGTCAGCCAATTTGTACGCATCGAATGATCTATGTAGACAAGACGAATGTCTGTGCAGAAGTAGTTTCAAAATTTTTTACTTCTTGCAGTTAAATCTTACTCCCTAACAAATCTATGATGGCGCTGACAGCGGCTCTATTTATTTTTCCAAATAACGGAATTGTTAGCCCGTTGGGGTTCGGGTTCGAAACTCCATGAAGTTTTTTAGATACGCAGTGATGATGATTTCCACTGAAGACGCAACAGTTTCCCAGTGCTTCCTGACTTTTTAACATGGGCTGGTATCACTGAATGAACAAAACCCCATTAAAAAATTAGCAAATCTCTTCAAATCATTCGTAGTGATTATTGCTTGCACACTCTAGACATGATGAGATCTGACGTGTACCTCACCTACAATGAACCACTGTGGTGCAAAGTAAAGTGCTAGTATTTCTAACAATACATTTATGCCAACATTCTATTTCCTATACGTCGTGAAATTCTATGCTAGTCACTATCTCACTGAGAGAGACAATGACAAAGCATGATTGGTCATTCACCTTTGCAATTCTGTTCTAACTACAAGAACGAGGATGGTCTCTACTGACTTATCGCACTAATTGTGTAACAAAACATCCTAAGAGGCCACCCCCACCGATCAAAAAACAGTGAGTGGTAAGGAATAGTACATGCAGTGACCAGGAAAGGTGGCACGTTTTGGAACCTTGAGGTAGATTGGAATGACAAAACCCCTTGCGATTTCAAAAATTAGGGTGGCTTTTTTATTGGCTTCAAGCAATTAGGTGAGCCGCGCACACATGTATCAGTATTGACATTGAGTGGTAAATTTTTCTGCCGAATCAGAATTTTTCTGCTAGTAAATTAGACCTTTCAGTTCAATATATACCCACCAAAGTTATTTGGCATTCAGCTGTATTTCACCTAACGCCGCATCACGCTTTAGACAGACTGGACAAAATGTCACAGTTTTGCAACGAAGTGTTTTGTATTAGTATCCAAACTTCATTTTTCCATAATAAACAAACAATTTTAATGGTCGTGTGCTGCTCACATACTATAACTGTAGAGGATGATGTCATCACCGCCAACATATATGCTTAGTTTTGACTGACAGCTTCCATCGCTCAAGTATGTTTTGACTGTATTTTCACGAAGTGCTAACAGTAAATGATTATCAGACTAAACATACGAAAACCGGATACACAGATTATATGGGAACAAGGCATGTTTTCCTCTGCGACGATTTGTGTTCGCATTTAAGGTGTGTTTGACGATCCAGCTGTCATGTAGGATTTTCCGCAGGCGTTGCCCAGCACACCGACTGCCGGTTGGCTAAACAAAGTGTCATCCATTTGGGCAGCAGCGGGGACCAGAATGAGTCATTAGTAACAACCATTCCTGGTAAACAGGTTGGAATAACAAACCTAAGTAATAGCTATCTTACCTTGAAATGGGATAAATATTGCCAGGTTTTCTTGGTAAGCAAGTTCACTCCACCCAAGCCGATTTGCTGCAGCCACAGCAAAGCAATAACTGAAACCTGGCAATAATTCTTTTACCGGTACTGTGACGGTGAGTTTTTCCAGATTCGAGGTACTGGAGTTGACCGGACTCATGGAAAGTATTGACCACGAATTTTCTTTGATATCATCACATGCTGAATAATACGGAGAAAATTGTAGCTCAGACCATTGCTTGAACATACAAGCAGAAATTCGATTTTTGAGTAGGGACACATGGTGCCTAGACTTCTTTGGGAAAAACTCGTAAGGGACTAGCCGAACTATTTCAGAAATCATCTTGGGCGTCTATATGTACACATGCTTGACATGTTATTCACTGTGACCTGAGAAATGTTACGTAAAGGGAACCGTACTCATGGATTTTTTTGTAAGCCACTTGAAATTTCTTGACAGTTCCATTGGGAGATGTGAGGCCAATTATGGCTGAATTATCAAATGATGGTCGTTGATTTTTCGCAGGCTTCTTTTGTTGTCTCTATGTAAGCGTTACCACGGATAGCAAGGTAAATTTGTGAGATTTTTACAAGAGAAATTCTTAACAACCTCAGCCACGAAAAAATACTGGTCCAATCAAGTTTATTTCTTTGTGTATACAAACACTACACGATGCAAAACATCTGAGCTAGGACGGTCAGGTAACAAATATCAGCAGCCATCACGGAATAAAGGCTACCGTATAATAAACGAAAATTTTATTTGCTCATGCGGGTGGTGGTTTCCAGATTTGGAAAGCGAGAAACAATACTGTGACATCACATGCGGGCTTACCTTTAGCGGACATGTTCGAATATGTACCAGTTTGCTTGGCGAATAAGATGAGAGCTTCTATCGGGGGTTCATTGTTCTCCTCGTTTAGTGAACACATTAATTCAAGATTGCCTGGCGCTAAAGCGTGAGAGTCTGAAGCGTTCTTCTCCGTCTGTATTATGCCTTCGTCATATGATATGAGAAACTTATCGGGCGGCGATGGAGGAGAAAAAACCTGAGAAGAATAAGGGTCGGGAATTCTGTTTGTCTGATGGCGGACTTACATAACTGAATGTTACATTAAAACCCAAGGGATTATAGTAGAATAACGAAACCTAAAATACTCAGCTTTGATACAAAACACAGTTTAGATGGTCACTTTCTTCAAGTCTTGCGCTAGCGACCAAGGCATGTACCCACGAGTGGGAGTGCAGTAATACCTCCAAATCCCCCTGAACAAGGTAATTTTGGGTTGTTATCACTACCGTTAATAACACCAGTAGCCGTTTACGTTCCATGACGGTTTTAACATCTCAAAGCCGGTTATTTGCCGCGGTACAAATAAAGAAAGAACAAATCTCTGTTGCAATAACTGAACATTGAAAAGCATAGAGGTCCATTGCTTTATCTCTAAAAACATTTTGGGTTACTTGCATGCTCACATACCATTTTTACACTGAAGCAGCTTGACGATTCCGCTGGTTTTATCATCCCTTTACTTAGCAAAGCATATTTAAATTTTTCCTGTAAAATTGGCAGTAACATTTTATTATATGTGAAGACCACCATTTCTGTCGCAACCAATGGTCCTCTCAAATAAACTTTCTATATTTACGGAGCTAATTGCACTGCTTTGATTTCCAATAAGAGATCAGTTTTTTGTCCTACGTTGGGATCACCTGGGTTAAAAGCCTTACAGCAAGCTGAATTTAGTCAGGGATGGAAAACAATGGGAGACGGCGATTTAGCACAAGGCTTAATTGTTTGGTGAATTCCATCTCTGGACACTAAAAAGATTAATAAGACTTTACTTACAGATACTTCTGTATTGAAAGTCATGTTTCCAGCTGACGAAATGACTTGACACACGTAAATACCAGCATCGTTTTGAGATAACCGGTCAACGGTTAGCACAGAACCATACTGCATTTGCGTGAAATCAACAGAAGACGAAACATTCAAGGATCGATTGAAGTGAGCAATATCAAAACTGGAATATTTTTGAGTGGATCCAGCGCCCGAAATAAACTTCCGCTTGCTGACATCTTCGTTGTGTTCTTGCCTGTGTTCCTCCTTCGGACGACCATGCAGCCAATTGAACTGCACGCGCGTCTGACCGTGTGCAAGTACCACACATTCGAGTCTTAAGCTGTCACTCATCAAAGCAGACAGGCGCGACGGGGGTGCCACAGCTGCTCTTGTTCGGGCTGTTAAAGAAAGGAAATAGGTAGAAAAAAGTAGCCTGGACCACACGTATTGTTATTATTGATCAGGAATGTTACCATATCATTCACCATACAAGCACTTAGACGTGTTTGTATTAGGGAACCTGCCTCCAGGTTCGTGTAACTAAGTGAAATTGTCACACGTATGAATCAGAATTCACGGCAGGAGGTTGGTCGTACATTCGACGTTGGGTTTTTCCTTCCACCAAATCGGTCACGTTCCAAATGTATCATTTATTTTAAAGTAGTTTATCCGAATAAGTGGCTGAGACTTAACGATTCATGTTCAAGACCGCGAGAAACTTTGATCGAACTCAAAATGTGTACGTAAAATAGGTGCCTGTTAGCAAGGCCGAACTAACTGCGATCTAGTAAGCTACTCAGCTTTTGGAACGTCTATACCGATCTATTTTTATTGACAGATTGTCAACAAATTAATGGAAAACTTTCTTTGGAATAAGCAAAGCACCGGGTGTTACTTTATTGTTGAAATAAACGCTTTGGCATCCGTTTCTTTTCGTGACATTCAGCTGCTTTCCAGTCATTGAACAAACACCTTACAGCCGTACCGAAGAACAACAAACAGACAAAATAGGATGTGATCCTACGTGATAAATGATATTTACACACACCTCGTCTAGACGAACAGTTAACTTTGCACATTAGGAGCAAGATGTACTTTAACTTTTTCACGTGGGCATATACCACAAAAACAAGTAGCGATTCCAGAATACAAAGTATGTTACAGTGTTTTATCCAAAATGTCTTGAAATTTAATAATTTGGATTTAATCAGAAATTCCGTTGCGTCGAACTCGGCTGATCTCAAAGGTGAATTCAGTCACCAGCCAAGCGCAGTCAAATTGTCGCTCTTCAAAATAAGCAGTTTCTCAACAAAACAAAACTATCCTCAGATATAGTTCATGGAAAAATTCGATTACTTAAATCGGAGCGAATCTATTCATTCAACGGATCAATAAATAGTCGACGACACTACACCTAAACCACTTGGCTGTGTTTTATCCGGCTTGCGATGGCTCAAAGTGACTGCTTCTATGTTTTTCTGGTTCAACCAATTTCTACCTAGATAAGTAAGAATAAATGATTTCCAGTTGTTGACCACATCCGTGTGCAGCAATGCGTATATTGTACTTCAAAATTGGATTTGAGTGACCACATTCATCTAAGAATGAATGTAGAGAAGCCTGACCTCACCCGGACAAGTATGCGCAACCTGTGCACCGTGCACAAATTCTCATGAATAATAAAAAACCCGTGTTTGGTGAGTAAATCTTCGTCCTCTCAATCCTCACTACTAGTCCCGCACTTGCCATTTCTAACTATGACCTGCTTACCTGGATCACTGTGAAGAAACATTTTTGTTACTCATTAACCAGCCAAAATCGACGGCTTTCTTACAGATGTTTTTCACTGACTTGATTAGAGAACACAATACCTGTCTGGATACTGCTTTAACAACTACATAAGTGTTTGCATGCAAGGACAGAGCATCTCACTAGCTAGCTAGGTAACACAGTGATTACATCACAATTTCCAAACTCGTAAAACACAGCAAAAGCTAGCAAACAAACATGAGCGAACACTGTTTTGACGCACTCAGATTGTTTATTTCTGTCAAATTTGGAGTAGGCGTGATGGTACACGAAGTACAAAACCGGTTGAAGAAACCCAAACCAAATAATGTTAGTCCAAATGGCAACTGATCTTGGACATGCATATCTCACCTTTCACAAAGAGCTTTACATAGGCATCATGCCGTCCCATGTAGTTGACTGCTGAGCATCGATAAAGTCCAGCATCGGCAAGAGAGACGGATATGAAGTGCAGGAGGTTGCTATCATAATAGATGCCAGCATACTTGCCACCACCGAGCTCCATCGATGAGTTTTTGATGGGTAACCAACTGACGTTCAATGAAATTTTAGGAGGATTCACGGGGTACAGGCTTCGATCAGCTTCGGGTAAAGAAAGAAAACCATTGCAGTATGAAAGCTAGCATTGGATTCACTACATCCTGTATTCTGAACAAAATCGCTTGTTTACGGTACCAAAACGTTGTGCAATTTTGGATTTGCTTATTTATCTTCTATGAAAGCATCTATGTGCATGCATAGTTAGACTTACGTTTTGAGGCAAATAGGAAACCGGTGTTACTTGACTAAATCCGGTTTAACCGCAAAGTATGTTTGCATCTATCATTTCTTGCGAACGTTACAGCAAGTTTTAGGGGCCAATTTGGTATCAATTATAACCACTGGTTCAAATTAGTGTAGAGAGATCTTGGCGTACTACTCTCAGCTCTCCAGCGTACATGCCACGTTTATTTATTTAACATTTCTTTAAACCTAGCTTCCCACCATCTATTGTCAGAAAAAAATATTATGCTCCTCCTGATGCTAAGACAATTAGAGCACTCCAAACATGGAAGAGTCAAAGATAGGCTTACTTTCAGACGTAATTTTTTTGGAATTCTCTACAGCTTCCAGGTATTTCAAAATATGACTGACTCGAACTATCACTCTAACCTAGTTAAACTCATCGATCAAAAGCCAAACTCATTTAGACGCCTTGATACCAAGTGCAAGTAAAAGGTTAAAAACCTAATGTTTGGACACTTTCCTACTCATATGGATAAGTCAACAGTGCAAGCTCACCCAAGGCCTATGACGGTTGAAGCCGTTCTTTGATCGTAACAGGCCTAATTCACTGATTGGAGCTGTTTCCAAGACATTGACAACAGATTCCCAAAAGCTATTACAGGTCCGTTCTTGAATCAAATCTCAACTCATTTGAAGTAGAAGTATGTGGGAATGTTCTCACAAAATTTTTTAACTCAGAAGACCAACTTTTAGAACCAAATACTTTCTTACCTCGAAACCAGTGGTAGACTGGATGGGGAGCCCCTATTATTGGACACGATATGTACGTTTTTGTTTCTTCCAGTACTGTCAGTTCCGTCTCCTTTTCTCTCTCAGATTGAAGCTGTGGCTCGAATGCTAGAATGTAATGCGGCAAAATTAATGCAACTGTTTTCATAGGAAATATTATCATAACGTGTTTGTTGCGATATGAGCATGCAACCATTTCATACGCATCTTGTACTTTGGAATATCGTATGAGGACGGAATGATTACCATAAGACATTTTGTATCAAAAACCAGTTCAGTAGGTCTGTTACTGAGGAGCAACCCCGGTGAAGACCACAGTATATAACGCACAAAGGTGATCCTCCAAATATAATCTAAACACTGTGATCACAAATGGGTCCAAAAGACTGTCCCTATAATTTACGTCTCTGTAAGTGACGTCCATGTGCCTTGTATTTTAACGTTTCATATGTTCACGTCCAGTATCCGTCTCCTAACTTGTGGCCATTCGGTGTGCCTCGATACTGTCCACAATGCTTTTTCACTTATATTCGTCTCCAAACCCAACAACTTATCTCAGAAGCTATGTATCCTGAAACAAGCAGTCCCATCATGCAACGATAAAAATGGTCTTCTTCCAGGGTGATATCCAGTTGAGCATGTTGTACCACTGAAAACGCAGCTGTAGTCAAATAAATCTCATCGTTTGATGCTCAGTTTTTAGGCAACTGGTTGATTTTCAGTCATTGCAACATCCTTTTTATTAGCTCCAATGCCGGTGTGGGCGAGCGTGGATGAATTGAGCACATTTGAATCTGTGGTGGCTGGAAGGGAGAGTGCGGTATTCAGACTGTTTTGAGCTTGTTCTTTGTCAAACCCAACATATGGTTAACCCGAGAGATACAGATCAACTTCGTACCAGGAGCGTGGCACTTTTGAGAAAACTCTCTCAAGGGTATTCTGCGGTGCTAAATCAGCTTAGATGAAGAAGTCAATTAGTGCAGCTAACAATACGTCATCTGCAAGATGTAGGTTGTTCAAAACAACATACGGTTGACCTGAAGGATGTATTGTCAAATAAAATCCTCAGCAAACCACTTCTAAATCTTCAACTGCCGGAAATTCACTATCCTCGGATCACTGGAATCGATCGTCACATAGCTTATGCGTTATTGAAAAAATGAGGGCCTCATGAGTGGCTTCCTTTTTAAAACTGGGAGCAGTTTTCAATGATAGCAAGCCAGTGTCTTTAGGAAGACCACAGATGGTCTGCTCAAGACGATTTCACAGAAGAGCTGTATTGAGTTAACTCAGCCGACAGAATTTCGTAAACCTTTCGATGCTTTACTAACGTTCACCAAATCCAGGGTGTCGTTTTTACTCGTCCCTTAGAGAAACGTGAGCTGCAGGTGCGGCAGCTGACACTGGTCTTTATAAGACTTTATAATAATGATCACTATATTTATAATCTGCCCCTAGCATACCCAGTAAACTCGAGACAAATTTGGCACTTCTTCATACGCGAACACTTGTCGGAAGAACTTTCCATATGGAATCGTTTTGACCATCCCCATTTTCCATTCCCTGTTCATTCTAACAACAAAATGAATATGATCCAAAGATTAATAATGTTAGTGGGTAGTCGATCAAACCCATCTATGTTCTGCTTAACAACCATCGACACGGGTGACGGGTGAGAATTAGTTTGCTCACTTGATGTTGGTCATTTAACACAAATACAAGTAGTCATCTCTCTCTCTCTCAGTTGCTACCTTAACTCCTTTGTGTTACTATCAAATGTTTGTACAGAATAAGATGCCACCTCCTCCAAAAGTTCTGTCAGTACATGTCAACGCATAGGAACATCCACATGTACATTTAGGAGCCTTGCACATGTACTGTAATGTTTGAACTGCAATACCCGCAATTTAATGTCCATGCGGAGCAAAAGTGTGATCCTAAGTAATAGACCAACGTATAAATATATGTAATGTAATGTAACGTAAATATGTGTACGGTTAGAATGTCACATCGTTTAACATTTTAAGAGTAAATTATCCATGAATTAGTCTCACTTACATGTGACCTTCAGCCAGAAGGCGAGCATATCTTCCCCGGCGCCATTTTGTGCGTGACACTGATATACCCCAGCATCCTCAATGTGAAGATGGGTAATTACAAGTTGGTGATCAGAGTTCACGAAGATCCTATGTGGAACCGAAAAAATGGCGCAAAAGCCGGACATTTGGGTGATATATCCAGGAAGATTTTATGGCAATTTTTCACCTAATATAAGCATTTTGGCCTTGAAATTTTTATAACCAATTCACAACCTGTTTGCAAAGAGGGTAGTCGTCACATTAGAACGCTTGATGCAATAAGCTTATTGTCTATATTTCAGGCTAAACCGCATCTCTTTCGGAGATCTCGTCATAGAAGACACCGGCGTCAAAATAAACTAATCTCTTAAGGAACGTCTTCATGATATGTAAGGTACCCACCCTATTCGCTCCACGTCAATACTGGGTCATCAGGTTGTCGCTAAATTTCATTTATATTCGCCACGCTCTCACCTGGACAAACTTTCTTCCTTGCTAACATGACTATTCCGTTTAGTTCACAATAAACTGGAGAATCACTGGGCCCGAGCCTCAGTTTCATTATGGACAGTCGTCACTCCGTACCCTCAGCTGGGTCTGAAATTAGACTTCGTGGTATACTAGAAGAACGTGTGAACACCATTTTATTAGCACAGATTAAACGTAGCTGAACTGACATTTTCAGAACGTCAAATACATTAGCATTTGAGGGATTTGATCATGTTGCTCCCAGATGGTTCTTGTGAAGCAAATTGTCACAGAAGTTGAGAAAACAACATAGGGTGTACAAGTGTGTAACAAATACTATTTGGTTGCGTCTTTAGGGTAGAACAGAATGTAATTCTCTGGTTTACAGAAGACAGGAAGATTGGTCCAAAATTACACACAGATGTGCGAAACGAGCGGCAGTTTCACTAAAACCGTTGAAAGCAATGTCCTTAGAGTAAAGATTAAATTTGGTACGGAAATACCTATGAAATATACCCGGACCAACCAACGTACCCACCAAGACACAGCACTGCATTTTGGCTGTAACCACACCAGCGATGTCTCACGAATGGTGACAAAATGTTTTCAAACCGGATGACGAACTCCAGAACAGACCAACAGGCGCAAAAGTCACACGAGTAACAAAGATCTCGGAACACACCCGAGCAATTGAGCACTTTGTTACGTTTCAAGAAGCCCAAAGAAGATCAAAGACCGTATTTGCAAATTTCAACAAACAGTGAAATAAACTGAACCCTGATGCCCTCATTAAGCTTGTCAGACTGTAAAAGTACTCAAAGGCAAAGAATCTGGACCCTGATCCACAAAGCGCATTCACTGAAGACTCCTGGTGATCTTCAAGCCAGATAACTCGGAGCTGGCTCTCTAGGAGAGGGCCGGTGAAGATATTTCTAAATAACGAAATAAATTTGGCAGTTGCATCCTCCACTTACACTAGGGCCGGTTAGTTCATAAATGTAAGTGTACCAGTCTCTTTACGGTTAGGGCACGCTGCCCTATACAAAAATACGCAATCAAATGATGTTAGTGGTGAATTCAGTAAAATGCAAATTGCGATCCGTAAGCAGTTTTTATCCCAAACGATTTTATTATTATCTATTGCTTTGTCATTGTTATCGCTCGAGCCTGGTAGTTGGTTTGTCTCGTGCTAACGAGCAACTACACCTTATTCTGACAAACCATTTGGCAACATATGGTTCATTGTCTAAATGGGATCCATCTGTGAGGTGCCACATAGTTGCTTATTTCTGAACAGCTGAGCACCAGACTGCCGTCTGAATTGTCAATGTATCCGACGCTCCTGTAAACCCATTCACTAAAGACAGACAGTGGGACGCGTCACACTCACGCCAAATGGAATAAAGGTATTTCTCCTGCCGAAACCATTTTCGTCTGTGAATCTCTTGAGTGCCGCTTTGCTGGTTTGTTCTCTCCTTACACAGGGATGTAGGGTCTAACAATTTAGAAAGCCAATCCAGGAAGCAAGCAAAGGCTATGCTTTGGATGTGGTCCAAAAGAGTACCCGGCTTATATAGGTGAAAGCATGACGTCGAGCAAGCGTAGCTTCGATTGTTCACTGACCACTACATTTGCTTTCTTGTTTTTGATTTCAGAAAGATCTCTGAGAATAACTAGTTAGTGACAGAATTTGTTTGAAAAAGTCCTTATGCTAATAATTGGTGTGCCCATCTTTATAGAACTTGTATAAGCATCGGGAAACCTCATAAAGAGCTTACGTTTCACCTCAGGTCCACTGTTTGTCAAGAAAATCAACAATGTTGCAAACGTTTCAAAATGTGTCAGGTGACATAAGGCCAAGGAGACTGCCCAACACATCCTCATACAGACTGACAGGTATCCATTCAAAATTATGGGACGACATTGTAGCTGGATTATGGACATAGTTAGTAAAGGTAAACGAACAGTCCAAATGTGGAGATGCCAAGAATGTCCGTAAATTTGTACTGGAAGAAAAATTACGGCAGGAACCAAATGGGTTCATTTTGGAAGTGGTTAGCTGATACGTCCTCATCATTTGATTTTCAGCAACTAAATGTATTTGCATGACTTCCCGACGATAAAGTAATCCCTCTCCTTCATTGGCAAACACGAGATTAAATTTCACAAAGGGGGGTTTGCAAAGGTTATGATGAACTCTTCACTTATTTGAGCGATTCATGGAAATGCAGGTTTCGCAGTCATCTGATGGAACCAAATCAGTGTTGACAAGTAGTGTATTGTCTTATTTTGATCACCTTGACAGTGCGAATCGGCAAGAGATATTTCATTTGATCCAGGGTCACTGGATGACCCCTGTCTGAGGTCTTGCGATCTGTTCTTGTTTACTTGTAGGCGCATGGGCTTTCTTACATCAAGTCCAATTAACTCTGTGGTAGCTTTTTTAGATTATATCATTGATGCAGGATTTCATTTCAGCACTAGATTATCACACATAAAAGGACGCACATGAACAATTTACTAACAAAAGCACACTCCGTGTTTTCTATGTTAAATACTTTTTTAAACGGCTTCATCCTATGGTTCTTGCAGTCGCATTTGCTCAACTCAGCTTTTTGCCAGAAAAGCCTCTCATGTCTCGAAGAACTACCTGATCGAAAGCACTTCTGGTTTAAGTCGGTTCAGCTCGATGGAAAACCCTAATTTAGTTTTTAAGCGGTTTTCAAATTAATATGCGAGATTTTGGTAACCTCATGCCAATTAGATTAAAACATCTGTTTGTCCCATAATCCCGATATAGACCAAAGAGGAGAGTTTTCATGAGTTCCAGTTAACGCCAGATTCGTGTATCCATCCTACTATGTGTTCAAACCGCCAAACCTATCTCTTAGCTTGAGGGATTTCCTTCCTTTATAGACCAAATAACGGCTCGTCGAATGTCTTACTTTTACAGCTATTCGGCTGTAAATAGTAGAGACAAAATGACTGAGTATTTTAAGGCTTTATTGCTTAGAAGATTCACTGTACCAAATGATGCTTTCTATGACAATCAAAGAGACAAAAATATCCTTCATCTTTTGAATCAATTCAGAAAGCACTTCCATGAATGTATTAGTGTTGAATGCTCATAAATTCGTCTTCTGGGTTTAGACCAAAGTGCTTAATTTGAACGGTAGGGAAATAAATTTACGCCAATTATCAGCCTATCTTTTGGTAGATAAATCCCTGGCCTTGTCGTGAAAAGTGTCCATCTAAACTCCACTGCCAAATATCATTCTTACAGTAACTGAATGCTAATCACTATCTTATATGTGAATATAAGAATGATTCGAATCTCAGATATACAGTATTTGTGCAGCCTTTAATCAATGTCACGTACCTAGAGTCATTTTTAGACAATTCCTTCGCATTTTTCAACCAACTGATGGTAGAATTCGGATAACCCTCATTTTCAAACGTACACACCATTTTCGTGTCCGAGCTGGCAACACCTTCAACTATCGCAGCACGTGCCCTGCCATTTTTGAAGGAACTTGTTATAGTCTTCAGTCCAACACCGAAGCGAAGAACGGGAGGAGTATGAATCCAAAGCCGAGCTGTAGCAGATAACGGCCCACTTGCAAATTCAGCGATGGAGATAGCTAAATCACCGATGCCCATGCTTGATTGGCCCTGCTCCCTAAAGGAAGAGTCAAGGAGGTATCCCTGGCAGATATACTCTTCGCTGTATCCAACCAAATTGCTGAGTCTAATGTTCTGAACAGTTATGCTCCGATTAAAGCCAGATGAATCGAACCAGTGAGTGCGATGATGTTTTATCTCCGTCACGTTGGAATTCTGGTGCATTAATGAGATCGGCTCAAATTGTTCATATGGCCCGCTTCCGATACGTTTTCTGAACCACTGCACTCGAAGAGCTCCGGCAGGGCTGAAAAACAAGGATACTAAGTTACACCAGCAAGCGGTACTTACTTATTTAACTAATAAATAACATGATCTTCAAGTAGAATATAAGGTTGACGGAAAATCGGGTATTGCGCCTACCTGATGAGCCCTAAGAAGGACAGACCCGGTCATGGGCTGCCAGAGTTTTCAGCAACCTTGTGAGTAGTTTTCTTTACGAAAATGATCTTAAGCTGCCTAGTTTTCTCTGAAAATATCCGCTCAAAAGACTGGTTCGCTAAATTCGCTAGCATTTTAAACTAAGCGAAATATTGTAAGTTTCCCGGACATTCCACCATTTTAGACAGACACCCTATTACAAACAAAATGGAGCTGACCAAAGCATTTTCTTTTGATTGTTGCATGAGCTTAAACCCTAATTCCTCACGAATACTACTCGTATGTCAGCCGTACCGAGTTTTAGGACAAAACACAATGCACCTGATTCTGCTAATTTGGTGAAAAACGCGATGTTATTATAGTGCATTTAAAGAGACTTAGCACAATTGCCAGAGACGTTTTGGCAACGATTTTCCTTAAATCAATATATTTCACAAAACCAACCTGTTTGGAGTTGTTCCAAATGTGTGATTTATTGCACGGATTAGCCACAGCTTTCAAAAAATTTTTTGCATGGTTTGAATGTTTTATTCCCTCCAGGTACCTCTTTATGTTTATTATAAATATATCTTCTGAACAAATTTTTGCGATTTTGTGATGCCGTTAGTGTATCTCTTGGGAAATGTACGTATAGATAAGATAACGTTCAAAAGGCAGATCAAATTGCAGCATGATTGGTCATTTGAACTAATAAAACTGTTCCACAATTTGTAGCGCTCTTTGTGGTTAATATCAAAGAGAGTTTGACCTGAGAGACTGTCAGACCATGTGACGCTTCTGCTTACATAATTTCGCTTGTCTGGTCAACTGTTTCCGATACTGAACCACAGTGTCGCTTCATTTTGCACAGCTGTATAATGAATAAAGTTACCGGCCAACTGTATTGCGATTTGATCTCCCTTTAAGCCGTCATGTTATTCCTGTATGCATTTGCCCGACAAGGCCACATTAAAATTGTATACTTACGGCATACGCGTTTTTGATTGAGGTTTATAAATTTACTGAGATTGTATATTCATTATGCCGCTTTTAATCCTTCGAATATTTTAAACTTCACTGCTCGAATTGGTTACGGTAAAAATAATTTTTACCCTATACCATCTAGTTCCACGAGGAACGGTAAAGGTATCATAAAGTCTGCAGGAAGTTTAAAGCAAACGGCATGTCCATGCTTACGAAACTTGCAGCCGACGACTAGCTTAACGGAGCTTGTTTGAATGTACAAGCAAGCATATAGAGGCTTCTCTTTCAACTCGGTCTACGTCCAGATGTTAGAAATACCCGCGCAAGCGTGTACAGAGCTGGAGTTTAGGTCTGAAAGTGTACCGCGCTAGGTGTGAACAAATTCCAGAGACTGATCCTTTCTAATCTTTTCTAATATTTTTCGAATAACTTATCGGCTGAAGTGGCCACGCGAAAAATAAAATAAAAAATAAATAAAAATAAATAAAAATAAAATAAAATAAAATAAATAAAATAAAGGCTAAGAATCGCACTATCTTCCTATTTAACGCTTACTATGCTTTCTGTTTCATCTTTTTATTTTGTCAACATTGGCGTGTGAAGTATTGAGTACCATGAAAACTTGCTAAATTTAGCTTTCTTCATTGATCATTCGAATAGATCTGGAATATATCTCGTTTGACCGTCTGGTATTGTGAACAGAACAGCTGAGGTGTATCCTAAATTGTGCAAGCTGAGTGCTCCATGCATTCTGGTTACTCCTCTAGATGACAGCCAGTCGATCATACAGGACAAGTAATGACCATACAGTCCCGGTGGTCTTTCTGCTTGTTAACAACTGTTTCTTATGGTGTGTGGGTTAAAGATTGACCGATAAAATTGGCCCTTATCGTAAACGTTTTAGCTAGGTGCAAAATGCAGCGGTGAGATATGTTATATCTGGTGTAGAAAATGAAGGATGAAAACTGAGTGGCGCGCACCAAACAGCTTTTCCACGAACACCGTCAATTACCGCACTCAAGCGCTCAAATTTAACCTCGATCACAGACACTGGTTAAACTTCAACAAACATTCGTGAAAGTTATTCCTCGATGATTGTCTCTCTGATTGCAAAAAGTTTCGAAGAAATATAAACCATAGATTTTCTCATTACCGGCATGGACAGTGATTAAATTACTCCTCAGAAACGCTCATCTAATTAGTAGGTTTCTGTTGAAGTCTTCAAGCAACACCTCAATTCGTTATTCAATATAAGCCAAGAATTCGATTCACGATCGTGATTCCGCTTGGAAAATACCACATTCAGTTGTAATCTATGTCTCATTTTCAATTAATTAGCTATCGGAACAGTCCATTAGTAGATGAGTTCTGAAAAAATGAAATAGAATAAATTCTATTTTGTAGAAAGCCAAGAGACCGTCAGTTTATGTGATCAGTTTCGCCAAAAGCCCATACTTTCTTTGTGCTGTGCATGTTGAACAACGTGACAAAAGTGCTTTTTCAACGAGAATAAACCGTACCTTTGTTTTATGGACACTCTGGAAAATGACGTTCTAATTAGCTTATCTTGCATGACAACAGCTAATAGTCAGATTCTACAGGCAATTAGCTGATGGGATAAAAGACTTTCCAAGACAAAGATGGCAAAAATGTTCACTCATGTTTTGCATTTCTTGTAACAGTCGGCATACACGAGTATATGATATGAACTCTCTGAGTTCCCCGTTGACTTGCAGTGGCCATAAACATGGCTCAACTTTGAAAACATTTCCTACTAACATCTAGAATCAGCGTCTTTAGTTAGGGTTTGGTCTCACATACACGAATGCAATACGACGTCAATAAAAGCATCTTTAAGTGCAGCTGCAAAATATATTGCTTGAACATTGGGCTTGTTATCAGTACTTTGGCATGTCTTATTTTGCTGCATTTGACAGGCACAAGCTGGTCATGTTAGAACCATGGTGTCCTTGACATATCCTGACTTGAATTGATGTGAGTTTATTGGAAGCATGCGAAGACGTGTGATGAGAAGTTTGCTGCTGCCGTGGATTATCGAACTAACACATGCTGAACTACTTATCTCAATCTTTTCGGTTCTTTCATCGCCAAGACCGGGCATACTGAAAGCTATCCAATGGTTGTTGTGCTACTCTTAGACAAAAATAAAGTGCTTGGGTGCAGTATCGTTAGTTATTTCAAAGCGGTTTGAAGGTTTGTGAAGGAGGTCTATGTCTTATATATCTTCCTACTTTCTGAACAGTTAGTCTTAGCAAAGAGCATCTGGCGCACGTCTTCCATTGATTCCAACGCATATATTTAGGTCATACTCGTGAGAGTGTTTAACCTGCATTAGTGTTTTTCGTTAGACATGTTCTTTATTTTGAACAAAAGTATGCTGCACGAAATTGGAACCCCCTTTCTCTTTCATAGTGGGAGCACATTAGACCTCAAATTGATAACAGCGGAATAGTTGTTTAAACAGCTAACAGCACATCGTCACACATCATAGGAAGGAGAAATTTGACTTCCTCACCATCCCTATACTTGTACGTCTGAAAGGTTAATTTGAACACTGTCGAACTGTAATAGGTCGTAGATACACACATTGAAACGTCTGGTAGAAAACCATCTGCTGTTATGTAAAGGGTTCTTTCTACATTTCTAGTGAAATGCATAATCATTGTTGAGTCACTAGCATTTCAGTAGCTATGAAAGAGATATTTCACGAGGCGATGTTGTCTTTCACCAAACAAACCTATTCGAATCAACGTTGACGTTGTCTACGGTCCACCCGTAGGTGTAATAAACCCCGACAGTGTCTGTGTAGACATGCTGTTATTATTACCAACACTGAATGAACAGTTGACTCGTTTGTTGCAACCCACGTTTTGTGTTCAAACCGGATTACCCATAAATGGATTGTGTGCAGCAGTTGACCGTGTTCAGTAGCCTTCGAAAGAATAGCCTAAAGCTATTTCCTATTCCTTATCGATGGATAACTAATTGTGTCAGTGACCTTCAGAGCGAAACCTCTACCCATATTTCTATCACCTGTAAAAAGGTCAAATGTTCAACAGACTGAGTAATTTAGGTTTTTCCGCCCTGTTGAACCTTTAAAAAATGTGGAATGTTATTTAAACTTGATGTTAGTCTTTGGCAGCGTACAGAAACGTATATTCTAATCTAAATCGACAAATGAGTTCATTGATAAAATACCTTTCTAACAATACTGAATGCTATGGTGTATTGGACGCTTTCTATTGTTTTACAAACAGATAAACAAACGTATTCTAGAAATTCCCCTACCATTCCATAGGACTTAAGCCTTAGCGCACTTTATTGCGTCAAACGACAAAGTCAATCAAACAGCTCTAATTTCTGGCAATGGAGTTCTCAGACATTTATAAGACAAATGGCTTTCAAAGCAAGGCAAATACTCACCGCGCGTTGAATACACACTCAAAAGTTGCTGATCCTGATTCATTGTTCTGCAGTGTAAGTGTCACATCTTTCGGGGCTAGTATCAGGCTTAATTGTCTGATGCTCCTGTTTGGTGGAGGCTCTGAAACAAAAAAATTACATAATAAATGATTTTACCAAACACCTAACTTACAATATCATTTGCTGATTACTTGTTTCAGAGAGTTCTGAAACTAACTTGACCTTATCGGATAGGCTTAACGTAAAGGCAACGCCTCAGCAATAAAATCCTATTTCTTCACGGAGCTGCTATTTTTTAAAACTTTTCGTGTAATTTTCTGGGTTCTATTTCTATCTTTCATTCTTTTAGACCACATCACAGCTAGTTTGAGGTACATGTTAGTTTCTCACTTCTGACTATTGACACGCGCAGCTTCGCTGGTAGAGATTAGGAAAACCTGCGGGATCATTCGAGACAGCGAATAAAAATAACTTTTAGCTAAGACTGTTCAGACTCTCATCGCGAATGAAAGTAGAAACGAATTAAGATACTGTTTAATTTACATAATTTGTGTAAATAGACACTTCTATTCAAACACAATGACGATTGTGGTATGGGATAGGATCGGTTGTTGAAAATTTTCAACTACAACGATTGACCCACCGCTACGCGTCACTACGCTTCCTAACAACACACTGATGATGTCATCTTGGTTGGCAATGAAAAGTTTACGATCGAATTGCTCAGCTCATCGAGCAGACCGATGACCATCTATGCTACCTGCACCATCAACATTCTCCTCAAAAGGGAGTTTCCATGTGTTGTATGGGCTGATAGTCCCAGTTAGGTGTCGAATCTCCTCAAACTCACCAGGTCTTTGGTCTCTCCTCAGACAGACTGGGGTCTGACTAGTATCGCGTCACAACATCGACATTACGAACCAGTAACTAACAGAAGTTCAAACTTTTCGACCACACCGTAAGCATCCCGACTATCTACAGGTGTTTATTTAACCCAGTGAAAACATATGGCAGCCAAACGCCCTTGCTAAATAAGAATTCCGTCTGAATCCACAAACAAACGGCCACTGATGACAGCGCTTTGCAGAAAAAACTTGTAACAAAGACGTCATTTGAACTTACTTTCAGCGTGTTTACAAATGAAACGAATCAGGATTCTTACCAGTTCCCTTAAAACAAATTAGATGTGTCTAACATTCACATGATATTCGTAGAAAAGGCTGGTTACTTGGAGGAATCAAATACGTTAAGCAAATTGTTTGTTGTTCGCAGATATGTACCTCTTGTCTGAATGATATAGGAGCGACTGAAAATCGGCTTCTGAACTGCAGTCATTAAACCATAACCATTCGTCAACCGTGCCCGCACTACTTTAAAATTCATATTCCTATCAACATTGAGTAGCACCAGCGCCTGTTCCATTGAACTGATGTAAGCATCAGATGACGCGGTTACCGGAGCATTGTTGATTGTCCACCTTGCTTGTGGCGGGGGAAAGGCAAACGAGTACGTGTTGTTGACCTCTGAAGATACCGTTAACGAAGACCGGTCACTGTGCGCATAGATGAAGGGCCAAAATATGATCGACTCCCCCAAAGGTATGTCCACCAGGGTGCGAGTCGAATTGTATGGTGGATTGTCTAAATCTGTGGAGAGGAGAGCAGGGGTGGAATTTTTGTGGGTTTGGTCGAAAATGGAGACAAATGTCAAAATTTGTACTGGCCATTAAACAAAGTTGCGATCTTCCAAAAGTCGCGATCGCCAAGACACAATTCACCTCTAATGATCACATGGTAACGAAAAAATTTTCCCTAACTAAATCCTAGTCTGACGTCCAGGTTTCACACGACCATTGTTTGGGAGTTTCCACCTAAGTGTTTATATATGGACACATAATTTGTGTATTTATTTTTTTCCGTTATACTGCGTTTACTTTTCAAACTGATAAGGCTAAAATACGAGCCATGTCTTTACATTTTAGCCTCATGGAATTCTAAAATTTTCAGATACCGGTCAGGAGAACGCAATTAACAAAAAAGTGCGTCTAATTTACATGCTCTCGATTTCTTACAGAGACAATATCGTACACTGACCAGTGCTTTATTGGTGTTGTTTTCAGGCTTCATAGGCATTAGGGGAAACGGTTTTAATCGACAATTTGTAAGGTCTGGTGATTTGTGAACTATCTGAAACTGTATATTTATTTAAATGCTTGTGGTGACGATAACCAACCATGGACCTTGGAATTTCAGTCGGATGTTGTATGTGTATGTTTAACACGAGATAAAACAGCTATCTAGCTACCATGCTGGAATCAGTCAATCAGTTCTTATTCAACATTACTTCTATTCCTTAATTGGTATGTATGAACACAGTAAAAATAAGTTTAAAATATCTCGGCACGCCTTCTATTAGACATAACTATGAAAATTAGTCAGGAGCAGCGGAAAGTGATTTTCGCGATATGTGGAGTACATTATTCCACCTACAATTCTAACACGCTCAATAGGAGAGATGCATGATTTTCTCCCAATCCGTTGACAAAGGGGTTAAAAATGAGTATTTGGGTTACAACGTAATTTGCCCAAACCGGATCACTGATCTACTGTAACTGCTTCCGACGAAGTGACACCCAAAGTAGGCTACCTGTTAACTGCAATATCTGTCAGCGCAAGCAAAAAGGCATTGACGTGAACAGGGCAACAGGCCCATCGTGCTCGGCTTCTAATTTTGTGCCCTTTCACTTGTGTGACTGAAACCATAAAGCGTTTTCCTTTAGATCTATCTTATCTTTCATTGTTTTCTGCTCAGCTGAGGGATAACATCCGTAAACTTTATGTGCAAAGAAGCACAGGTATCGCATGTGCTTGTATTTGTGTCAATTACTCCAGCCGTCTGAGATATTTATTTACTCCAAAGATGTTAGCTTTAATGTTGATGGATCCGATTTATTTCCTTTTTATTTGTTGCACCTTTTCTCAGTCTGCCTAAAGATCACAGCCCTATAATATGGATGAGAGTTTATTGGTTGATCGCTACCAGTGAATATGGCAATGATGCACTCGTATCTTGCAACTGCATTGTATTCCATATTGCTGATTACCCCACAGCATCCGAAATGTTTCACCCTTGTCGAAGTTTGAAACACTTTTACTTCAGATGTGTGGCACCTATCTTAGAGACAGTTTATCTCGACCTTCCTCTTTTCAATTTTTATGCGAATCAATAAATTATAGCTGTATACATGCTCCGCTTCATCTTGTATAATAGCTTCAAAAATTCAGTAGCTATTCTTTCAAAATGTTAAACTTTGAATCACGTCAAAATCGTATGCTTCTATTAGACTTCGAGTTCCAGTGCAACACCGTTTTGTAACTCAGCTATCAAATTCACCTAACTTTTCCATTCGATCACGTCCGTTGGCCGCAAAGGGACACTACGTTTGATATCGCAATAAAAAAATGAATCAAGGATTAATTGTGATTCCACTTTGGATTTACTCCAGAATTGATGGTGGGCGTCATTCAGTAAGATTGGGGAATCCCAAAGGGGAGAATTTCCATCAGCAATTGATTGGTTTGTTATTCTATACCTTAGCTCTAAACTCAACTTGTCATGTGTTTGGAACGTGGCAACAACTTTGCGTCATGTTTTGGAGTTTAACATAAGCAGCATGTTTTTAAAGAAGACATTTTATCAATCAGAAGTGTTCAGTGGCTACGGTGTGTACATCTATCTCAAGCGAAAAGCAATCCCAAAAATATTAATAATCATACAAATGAATGGTTTCTACTCTTTTTGTCTATTAACGGTGTGACAGGTAGTAGTAGTAGTAGTAGTGGGTTTTTCCTATTCTTTCCATAGATATTCAAACGTTCGTGTCTTGCAGGAAGCGTCCGAAATCTGAGGTCCTACACACTTCAAGAATCACCTTGGAAAATGCTCCAAAAGATAAACTCAAACTGCATATTATTCAGTTCACTGTGGTTTGCATATTAAAAGGTGTTTTTGATAGGCACTTCTGACTACTCCTTTGCACTTCCTGCACTTTCCGTTGTCCTAAATCAACAAGACAATCTTTATTGTCCGAAGGTTCCTATAGTTGAAGCTTCTGTTAGAGAACGAAATAAGGACAAAGAAATCAAGTGAATGCCAAAGAGAGACTGATAGAACGATGGCACATTAAACGCAAATATACACTAGTTTAAGACCAAATACACAGAGTTTTGCCCAGTTAAAGTTTCTCTTTTTACGAGGCGGAGAATAAACCATAGGAATAAATGCTTCGCTAGTTTTGATCGGATAAATTATGTTATCAGTGGCGCTTTTAAAAAAGCTAATAAATATTGAATGATGACGTAACCTCGAAAAAACGCTCAGTCACAATGCGCCAGAGTGCACAGATTAATTTGTTACTGCGAATTACCTTTAGGGACTAGAGCGCCATCAGATTCAGCACTCAAACTGCGCAAAAATACTGGTAAAGCCTAGGTTTATCCATATTTTTACAGAGAAATTCCTTCGTTTTCCGAAAGGACCAAAAGAGTTTTGTGGAATATATTGTCATAGTTGGTAATAATTTTGAATGCATGAAAATCCCGTATTTCTATTGAGAAAGAGGGAAGATATGTTTTTTATAAGACAGATCGATAGAATTGGACGACATTCCAAAGACACTGGTTAGCCTGGTTCATGACAAGTAGGCTATTGTACGATTTATGCCTATAATGAACGTGTCCTAATAACAATTCTGGAGAGGAATTTCTCAGACACTTTGTGTTCGGCACTTAAAGGTATATTATGAAATGCATTCAAAACTGCTAAACTTCAACAGCGTTGCTGAGTTTTATGGTATCGGTCTTTTGTAAGATAACAGCGCTATTAGTACTGGCTACGACAATGTCTACACAGAAGTAATGCATTAATAGCGTATTGGTGAGTCTTCCCAAGCACATTTTAATCACAGCAGGTGCTCACTGCTTTGGCAATAGAATCGAACGTTAGCAGCGTCACAAGACTACTGGCCGGAGTTAGATGAAACCTGGTTTCGGCATGGTGCTAATCCTACTGAAGGCAGAAGGATGTTAAATATCCCTGTGAAAGATATGCCCAGCAGTAACCGTGACCTGGGCGGAGGCATCGTTTACAACGGAGGTCACACACAGGTATCTTTGTCTAAGTTTTGGCAGGTTATTTCAGTCCACAAAAATTATTTTACACAGAAAATTCATAAAATATTTTACTTTATTCTTCAGTCTCAAAAACGACTGATTGTGAGTTTGCGTGCTCTGTGGAGCAACATTGACTACAATACACAGCTTGTTTCGTACTTATTTATCCAACACCAGATTTCTCATAGAAATCAGAATGTGCCTGAATTTGCAAACAATATGGTTCTACCGCGATGCAGTGGTCAACTTACAGCTCGAATTCTTTCTAACTTATTGACCTATTTTTGCTGTATGAGCGCAGTAAAAAGCAAAGATGATTTGCACCCAGACCCGAGCACTTGAAAGCCGATAAGGTAATTAGTTTTATCAACACAGGATAGTCATTCATGAAAGGCTAATCCATCGGCACATTTGTAAAGTACAATCCGGACACCGAAAATTTGCTGATTCAGCCAAATTTTGGTCCTGTATCATAAGAATGTTCAATGCTGAAAGTTGCGTCTTCCTAAAGAAGTATAGTATATTGGTCAAGAATAAAGCCAGCAGGGGTTTTGCAATAGTGTCAATAAGATTACTTTGCATCTACGTTTGTCCATCTACTGTCGCGTCACAATTATTCTGGTTAACCAACACGATGAACCAAAAACAATTCCCTCGTTGTTTATTGTTGTTAAGGTCTATGAGCACTGTGTAACCTTGAACCAAGCGGAACTCGCTAACATTCAGTGTGCAGGATAATCGTATACCGAACCTTTTACCAGGGCACCCTACATATGTTTGTACGTCCGAGCCAAAAAACGCGCTTAGGTGTGATCAATACGAATAATTTTCTCAACGTTTCATGAGAATACCTGGCAACTGTCCTTGTTCCGCTGAAACGTTTACCTGGAATTCTTGGTCGCATGACATTGTCAACGTCTGAGACTTTGTGAACAATATATGGTTTGTTGTAGGTATTTGTGAGGCCAGTGAAGTTTCGCATTCACAACTTGTTGGTCTATGTTTTATTCTATTCTGCAAAACTTTGTTACTGATACGTTGAAATTTGAGCTTGAAATGCTTGAGTGGTGCATGATGCGCGCATTTTATTTATATATATCACAGGCCTCACTGAAATACTAATTAAAACCATGTGGAAACTTTGTAACCTTCCGACAATAAGATATCATATACCAAGAAATGTATGTCAGTACGCTGATCCAACTTTTCAGTGAGTGTAAATCCTTTAGTCGACGAGCTTTGTACACCCTTAGTCTGATAAATCGTTACTTAAACAGTTCGTTAGCACCTTATCAAGAGATTTGAATTTTCTTATTGATGGGTGATGCCATATGTTGTATCCGCGCTTACCGTCCGCTAGTCGCAGAACGCCTTGCTGTTCAACTACAAATCGGTATGTCACGGATTAAAATCTCCTAGCGTTTTGTAAGGTGCGCATTACTGGTACTTCCTGGCATGGATTAAAGAGCTGCTGGAATCCTAGTTTTTTAATATTGAGTCTTTTCACAGGACGAATTCTCATTTGTAAATTCCGTTCATGTTTTGAATCTCTTTGGCTTTCAGTATTCCATACCATCTCATTTTTACCATCAATAGTCACCTCTACCCATCCTGTCATGCAAGACTATATCCTTTGATGTTTTGTTTCCATTTTTACCTGAAACGAGGTTAGAAAATAGAGAACACACCTTTCCACTATCTTTAGCCTAGAATTAAATGTATGCATGCAGTAAGTAGCCAGACAGGACAAAATATCTTCCACTTCGTCCATACTTTGATCCCACAGTTGATCTGTTTACTAGTTTTTAGACAATGACTCCTGAATATGTTTGCATGGCTGCCAGTAAGGAACTGTTCTGAAAGAATTCAGCTTTGGCAAACAAAACATTCGGAACTAGACGTCGGCTTATGAACGTTGTTTTATTCGACGATGATTCAATAAAATTTAGCTCTTCGCTTCAAACGCCAGTCTTGTTTTTCCAGACGAATCCAGGTTCAGAAGTTTCACAAAAATTACCTTCCTAATTGACGCGCCTCCCAGTCATTGGTCAACTACAACTCTTGCTCTGGTTTTAGATAAGCTTGACTCTGATTGGCTTTACCGGAGGAGTCAGTTAATAATTTTGTATCCACTTATGATTTTGCGCTCCTGCTAAGTGCCATATTCTGAACACAACACCAGTTCATTAGGTAGGGGTATTTTAATTAGCCAAATGCTCCACAAGCAACTGTTTTGTAATTTTACATTCCGATGGCCTTTTGATCCGAACGGCGAGGGTACATTATTTTAAATAATAGTTTATGAAATGTGAATTAGTCACCTTTTGTATTCCGGCTATTATTGTAATTATCTTGCTTATATTCAATTAAAATATTACCTCTTCTAACGACTTAATTAGGCTACTAAGTGAAGGGAGTTTTGTCATTTACTTTCAAACGAACTACTAATAACTTTTGCGGCAAGCACAATATTTTTATTTGAAATAATGGCCTAATAGCCCTCTGATAGTTGTGATTTGCTTTTTTGAGCTTAGAATCGTGCGGTTATTCTTCCTAAGCCGTTTGTGAAACATATCAAGAATATAATAAAAAAGAAACATTATTTCAAATAGAGGAAAATGTTGGTAGCTCAGGTATCATAGATGGTAGTCATTGGCTTGTTCGCTGAGCTGGGCAATTTGATTGCAAACGTTTCATCACCAATCGAGGTGACATCATCAGTGCGTTATTGTGGAGCGTAGTAGTGCGTAGCGGTGGGTTGGTGGTTGTGCCACCAACCCACCACCAACCACCAACCCACCGCTACGCACTACTACGCTCCACAATAACGCACTGATGATGTCACCTCGATTGGTGATGAAACGTTTGCAATCAAATTGCCCAGCTCAGCGAACAAGCCAATGACTACCATCTATGATACCTGAGCTACCAACATTTTCCTCTATTTGAAATAATGTTTCTTTTTTATTATATTCTTGATATGTTTCACAAACGGCTTAGGAAGAATAACCGCACGATTCTAAGCTCAAAAAAGCAAATCACAACTATCAGAGGGCTATTAGGTTAAACTCATCCTCTGCACCTCGACTACTACTGTTTAGAATTGATAAACCTGGTAAGTGTCGTGTTTTTTTTGGTGCCATGTTAGCTCGTTACCAAAACTTTGCAGATGGTTTGAGTTTCCCATGGGAATTATAACACCGTTCATGGTAATACCTACTGGCGGGTGCCCGTTATCGGAAACATTATTTAGATTGTATGGGTAAACATCAGTTCAAATGGCTTCAACTTGGTCAATTTTTCTGACGTATTTACATAACATAAAAACTACCAAAACTGTTTACATCAAATTCAATGCTGTTGGTACTTGGAAGCTTCCCACAATTTATCGTTTCATGAAAGGAGAACAGGGGTGTCCTTGTGCAGACGATAATATCTTTAAGTGCAGAATTTCTGATCAACACGATGCCTTCTAGCGGTGTTCCTTTTGCATCTACCACAAAATTATTGGGGTACCAGTATGTAGTCAATATCAGCACAGTTGCAGTTGCTGATACGCTCTTCATCACACCTTATCACTTTGTTTGGCCTTTGACGAACAACTATATAACGCAATTGTTTTTCACGCTATTGGCATTTCGTGCCCAATTTTTGTCGCCCTTATATACCGTTGTTTTTTATTTGCCTTTTATCTCCCGCCAATGGTAAAATTGTCTAAACTTTTAGCTCACTGTTTCACTGATGAAACATTTTACATATCCTAGTAGTCCAAAAATCTGTAATGGATAACAATTCAAATGCAATGCAAAATGGGAGTGAATATGTTTCTTGCTTGCAGGCAGGCCAAAAGCGGAAGCGCACCAAATAAAAAAATCTGCAATGTGGCTTTTTTTACTTTTGATAATCGAATAAAATACCGTGTTTAGAAAAAACAGGCTGAAGAACGGAAGTTTCGTCAGATGTGCGCTGCTGAAGATTTCCTAGTGTGGGTAAAAATTTGGGGTTCTTTGCTTTTAAAACAGGTCACAGTTATTTGCTGGACGGAATCCCTATTCTGTCTACAACTTTGTATTCAGACGATTGATTGGCCGTCAATCATGCCCCCTTCTGTTACCAAGGTCAGCACGGAAAAAGCAAACCAATTGTTACTCAGTAGTGGCATCTTGAGCAGTCAGTGGGACATTTTGGACGTCTATGGACTCTCGAAGTCTTTTTTGAGACAGTATGTTCTTTACTGCTATAGCATCATTTCTCAGCATAGCATACATAAGGTGAAGTATTTTGTTTATCCAAAATAGAGTTAAACAAAACTTGTTATTTATTATGCGTTTTCTTCCGCTCATTTCTTTATCCTTGAGTCATGGAAAAGGGATCAAAGAATTAGGAGCCATTTTTCATGGTTACTTAGTTTTTACTTTGCTGAACAGAAACGTCTAGAAGGTCACTTTCGTTGGCACGGAATACAAGTGGTAAGACAGAAACTTTTTACACACGGATTACACCTTAAAATTTGGGTGAAGGGCCTTTATATTCACTGGGTATCAATCGAGATGCCGCTTACCATTGGTGATTAAATGGTTCTATTTGTAGTTCATCGCATCTTTCCTGATAAAGAAATTTACTAGTTTACAAATATGCCCCCAAATTTTATAAGCCTTGTAATGAACCGTTTCACTGACCCGTCTCTTAACATGCGTGTAAAGGCACGCAATAATTTACCCAGCACTAGTTGTTTGGCTGTGAAAAACACAGGAACTGAGGTTGTATGGGAACTTCATTCCTACCACAAATTTTGTTTTAATACATGCTACTCTTAGGTGGAAGCCCACAGCTGACCAATCAAACGTACTCGAACCGCGCATGCTGTTCTCTTGAAAACTATTCTTCTTCAGTCCTCTTGGGAGTCACACATGTGGGTCTAGTTACATTTTGATGATTTTGTTTTCCTGAGACATCGTATCACGACAGACTGACGAGATAGCTCAGTGACAACAGATATATTTTCTAGTCTACCGTTATCCAGAAGGAAAACATATAGTGATTAGTACATACTAGAGAGGTCAAGAACGATTTATGTTTACTAAATGCGTTTTCAGGGTAACATGGATCTTTGAGGCATTTTCATCTGAGTAAATTGTAAACAACCTTGTGTAAGATTCCTGTGCTTGAGTGTGCACAATCAAAGTACATTCACTTTCTCAGTTTTATTGGACTCGAATCAACCTCTGTCATGCAGACTTTGTTTGAAAATTGGACAACCGATAAAGCAAGTAAACATCTAACCCACTCATCCACATTCCCACCAACAACAGTCGGACTTCGCCATAATTAATCACGTGTACTTTGAAGGGAAAGCCAGATATGCTGTTTTTGTTGATTGGGAACTTGGAAAGCAGGATCCCTCTGGCGCGTACAGCGTTTTAAATGTCTCTTAAATCAGCTGAATCCATGCAGATTGGAATACCTTCCCAAAATCTGAGAGCTTTCAAGTAGTATTAGATAGCATCGTCCAGCGGCGCATATTCGGCGGGTTGACCCATCTACCTCTCCTCCACACCGCTGAAAAAACGCATCAGGGTTTCGTAACTAATATTCACGCTGCCAGTATATCCCCAGTTTCGTAAGACCACATAAGTACGCTTCATACATGGATACAACAACACCCATTTCCACCGGCCCTTTGAACGAGGCATCAAGCAGGAATCGTGCAATGCGCGAGAATTAGCTGCAACGAAGCATAAATTATAGTACCTTCATGATTGAAGCACTTTGAGGCCCATGTAACTGAACTTACATCCAACGTCAACCGCCAACTGTTTACTGAGTATACCCCCACGATCGTTGAATGCCGCGCAGCGATACATCCCGTGATCAGCCCGATTTATTGAAGTGAGTCTGAATGAGAATGTTATGTTTTCGCGGAGCGTTTGGTTGTCTTTCATCCAAAGTGTCTTCAAGCTGTTCTTCACGTTCGTCTGACATGAAAGAGTTACACTCTCTCCCTCGATAACTATCGCGCGTCTTGGTTCCTCCATGAAGTAAAGCGGTGTAACATCTTCTGGGTCCTCCGCAAGCGTGGGAAGTAAAGCCAAACAGATGCATGTGGCAGCGCAAATTATCTTAATTCCACCATGGTGCATCATGTAGTGTGAGAAATTCGGATGCCCGCGCGATATTGGATATAACTTTCAAAATACCGCAAGCTGGTTGACCGCGACCTTCATAAATGATGAGTAGGATAGGATAAGACAGGTAACTCTTAGCGGCAAACTGAACTTTGCCGCAGAAACTTCACGGGTGAAATGAAGATTTCTGCCCAAAAATGTTGCATTTTACTGTATATATGCTCAAACAAAAATTGCCCTCATTCACTTTCATTTTGTCACGCTTAGTTTTAATTAACCTCCATTCTCAATTATTGGCGTGCATTCGACTTTGGGCTCGCCATTTTGTTGCTTCAGAAGTTGTTTCAAATGTTTGCCGAGAGATTAAAAGCAGTAGGCTTTTCATCCTTAGCGGTGTGTGAGAAGTCCTTAATAAAATACATGACCATTTACTACGCGGTAGCCAGTAGTCGAAGAATTAATGTGCAGCCAGCGAAGCATGGGGAGTGTCGAGAACCCCGAAGAAGCTACTAAGCTGAGCGTATTTGCCCCTAACACATAGTATGCGGGCACCGGCTGTCTGGCGCATTATTTTCTGAGCAGGCAAAGTATCCATCTCTCAGTCACTTCTTATTATCATGAACACAACCATAAGACCATTTTGGATATTCCTGAAGCGACTTGTATCTTGACTGAAGAAACAAGCTTTAAACCTTCTTGGTCACGGATGGCACGAGTACCAGACGTCCACTTACGCGTGCCTATGGGGAAAGTAAACACTCCGCTCCTATTCATAAAGTCTTCAGCTTGTTCAGGGAAATGATGGACCAATAGTATATTGTGAGAACTTGCGGGGTGGACAAACTGGCGGCGCGAATGTGGACAGCAAGAGTAGTGTCCAGATGCTACTTCCATATTAGAGAAGGTATCAGGAAGCACGTCTGTATCATATTCCATCCATGTATTTTTGGTCACAGATACACTCTGTGAACAGACGCCACATCTTTCATCGCATTACGCGTCTGAACAATGCCGTATATCAGGTTTTCGTTTATCATAAGCTGCTCCGCGCGGACCCAGAATCTGGTTCTTAGCTTAAGCCCATCTACCAACGGTGGCTATCAGACTACAACCTACCGGAGCATGGTAGACCCCTCATACTTGTTCCAAAGCCAAGGCCGACAGCCTTCGACAGACTGTGTAAATAACTTAAATAAGTGGTGGGTTAACTCCACCGGTTGGAACCCAGTACCGCCTCATCCATCAGTTTAGGGACAAGCGTGCAACTGAGTACCTTTGGTCGAAGATAATATCTCTCATACCAAGCGGCTGTCCATGGACACAAACTTCGTTTTTTGCTTTGTAACCGACCGGTCAGCACCAGCGACGAACGGATCGTGCATCATATCACGTTGACTGTTATGATGGTAAGGCTTCTCCGCTGATCGGCTTGTCTCACAGCTAAGTTCACAGATGATCGCTTTATTTTTGTTGTCTTCAACTCAGACGTATGTTGGTCGTGTGCGGCAGCAAGGTTCCTTAAGCCACTCGCTGTAATCAAAATGGGTTACTGGTGGTTAGTTGATTAGGCATCGTGGACTTCATGCTACGTGTTTTGCATATGCGCCTGTTGGGTTCGTTCACCTGTCTCTGCATGTTTCGCCACTTAGAATATTAATATCTGATACAGTTTACTACCAAACTTGATGTACGTGCATTGGTGAGCAATATTTGTAAGCCCTACGATTTTCGAATTCGCACGGAAATAACAACGGTATCTACCGTGACGATAAAATGCAGTGGCATATATGGGGGTCCCAGAACACACATTTCGATATTCGTCCAGTCAACCCGATATGAATGGTTGAAATTATTTAAAAGATTTGTACTTCTGCACATTCTGCGTCCACTAGCACAATGTAGATCCAGAAAAATCTCACTGAACACTTTCAGCTGCTGAGTTACCTGCAAATATTGTCCATTGTGAGCGACTGATGTTTAATCGCAATTCGCGATCTCTTATTAGATTGAGCATTATTTTACAGCCGGTTGTGTGTGATTACTTTGGAGATTCGTTCACTTGAACAAATCAGGACATTAGTTGATATGGGCATTCTTCTCTATAACGTGACACGCCATAGTTTTCGAGAATTAGATTCCATTTTGCGAATACTGAGCGGAGAAAAGGCAAGATCGCAGGCTGATTGGCTGTACAGAAATATAGGTTCAGCTTCCTCCGCAGGGGAGCAAACGTGCTACTCTTTATTCTTTTCGAACCCGTAGCTTCAAATTTTCAGTTTCTGGGGGAGGTATCTAATGTTAATTAAGGCTTGCGACCCGCCAAAATGTAAACGTTGGTGGTAAAGTTGGTAGCCAATGATGAAAACTCTAATGGACAAAACGCAAATATGCCAAGAGTGTTTGAAGTAGAACACTTCAAAAACGCCTTTCGGGTCCAGTGCCTGGGCTGCAAATCACCCCTGTGTGTTGAATTGGACAACTTGAATTGTGGCCATGGGAACGGAAAGGGTGAGCCTGGGTAGCGCCACTCAGCGCCGGGAGAGCAGGCTGCTCTGCCAAGTTCCTCTGGCTCTGGTCCTTACTCCAAAAGTTTCTTAATGTTTTGTTTGCTGTACACTTAGCCTTCAGGGATTGCGGACTTTGATGGAGAACCGAGCCAATTTTTTCGCTCGCAGTAGCAGAATAATGCCACCCTGTGATACTTTTGGGTAGCGCGGCTGAGAACGGTAATGTTGCTGGCATGGACCATGTTTTTGTTGATCAACCGTTGCCTTGCAAGCTGACTCAATACAGAGATAACCGGCCCTACCAAGTCTGCTAAGCGTCAGGAAGCAATGTCTTCGAGTGGAAAAAGTAGATAACGAATCTGAGAAACTCGACATTCATGATCGATTGGCAAAAGTCAGCAGAGCATCAACTATGGACATCAGCTTCAAACTACAAATACAACGGCGGAAGACTACCGCAGCTAGAAGGTTAAATTGGGAAAGCCACAAAAGTATCTGGGCTCAATTTCCAGCCCCAATCTCTCAAAGGAACCCGCAACGATTCGAATAACCCTTCTTAATCTTGTCTTCATTACGTTGGTGATGCCTCATTGAAAAGGCTAATGTAACCATCGATAACATAAAGCAACCTATTTCTACAAACTCCCGGGGAAGGTAGTAGCGCCAAAAAGAACTTTGGTAACAAGAAACTATGGTATTAACCGAAAAATTTACCGCGGTACATACGTACAACATACTTTTACGAACTTCAGTCGGTTTAGCATTCGCCAAAACCCATCAAACCTCGCCCAAATTATTCATCTCTGTGTAAACCCCGGAATATCCCAAACGGATCACAGATGGGACTGTGTGAGAATAATCATCACTCAGCAGGTAAATATCTTTCTCATAACTGATGATGGGTTACTCGGCAACTAGGTGCGGAGAATTCGTTCTCAAATGGAACCAAACAGCAAAGGTTTCAGAAACTACGCGCATGAAAACTAGTTCTCGCTAGTTTAGAGATACGGTGGACCATATCGGATTAACATAATTCTTCGGTACTTTTGGGTAATTTTGATGTTCTCTAATAACAAATGTTCAATGGAATATCTCTTAACTTTGCCGAGCTCTCCCGGATTACCTTTGGGGGCAGTAAAATTCGGTAAACCTATACAAACAATGGGGATCCTGCAGACGTTTCTGCCACCGGGGATATAGCTTAGATAAAGTTCAGACAGCAGGGGGAAAAATCAAGGAGAAATTGTTGACCTCAATAATTTGAATCCTGCAATCACTGTAAAGTAAACTCGCGGACTCGGTCGTGTGATTGATACATGAATACGCTTGCGATGACATTTATCCTTGCAGAACTTTAAAGTCGGATGGCCCGGAAATAGCGCAACAACCTGTGGTAAGAATATACTAATGGCAATAAGGTTCATTCTCAACTGGTGGGTGGCATACCGCCACGCTTGTTCAGAATGTTAAGGTCAGAAAAAAGGGTGACTGGCGAGTTTCGTGGGCACAGGTTTTGCGCAACAAATAGACAGTGTCGTAAACAGTAAGCGTTATTTGTCGCATACGCTACAATTTGAAGGTGGGGGACGAAAACAAAACGGAGGAGGACAAAACAAAAGGTATGACCTGTGACAATAAAACTGCAGGTTGCGGAAAATGTGAAATCAGAACAACGGATCTGTTAAAGAACTAGATTTGGCGTAATCCGGCCCGCTGCTTTGAATAAAAACCTCAAGCCATCACTTGGCTATCGTGGCCTTGGACTGTTGGGCTTACGGCCATGGTCAAGAAAAGCGTGCATGGACATAGTGAAACGAATTGACTGACACTGCGGATAAACGGTAGTATGAATCTCAGAATAGTGGTGTGGAATGAAATTAGGGAATCACTGAGCTCACCGTTATATTGAAGTCGAGTGCAAACGTTCCCTGGAAAAGTTAGATGGTGACAACATACAAGCAGGTATGCGGTAAGTACAGAAAAGTATTGACTTTATGGAGAGCACAGACAAAGTCCATGGAAATGACCAAATCCGAACAAAAGATTTGGTAGATATGAATAAATGCGTTCTGGTGATGGATGAGGTGACGAGTTTGTTCGTATTTGGAATTAATTGAACGGTTAGGCGAGATGGTACAGTAGAGAATATGAAGAGACCAGTTGCGAGGGTGCTACCAAACATGGCATAGCAATGTCGTGCCATCACTGAAACGGTATTTGGACTGCCCCGTAACAAACGTTGGGTTTAAGGTCATCTGAGTTGGATGTTAGGTTATTTAAGCAGTGGAGTTTTTCAGATTCGCGAAGTAAATCCGCAGAGGTAGAATGGAGCTGACGTGGGCTCGCATTTATTTTGGTGATTCTGTCATGGATCTCTGTGGATGCAGAAAACAGGGTAGGTGAAGCGGATAATAGCAAAACAGCAAAATAGAGCAGGTCAACGTGAACCATGAACATCGCATTATTTTCGGGTATTCAGTCTGTTTTTGCAGATTCCATTTTTAAAAGACGAAGGGTTCGTTTATACCGCCCGTAATTTATAACGTTTTCAGTTAAACGGCACAATCGGGGTGAGCCCAGCTCAGCAGCAACAAACAGAAAACAACAGTGCCCTTTTAGGTTCTGCTTGAATAATGGCTATGCGCAGAACCAACGGTGATTATCGAAGCGCCCGTGGTATTATAGGGGTGGCGGGTAGACGAGGGCACCACGGTGATACGTAACAGGACAAACTTCCGTGCAGGATGTACCACCCAACATACGGGTTTTCGTCCCTCTTGCCTGCTACCAGATCCGAAGCTTGGCATGCCACGAAAGAGTCACAATTGCGGCTCGTGCATTTGTTAAGAAATTTAGCTATTGGATACTAAATCTGGTCATGTTAAAGCCGTGCAGTAATGCAGCTCGGGCGTTTCGGGAGAGCAAACTGCAAACAGCCACTGAAAAAGGTAGGTGTCTGAGGAGAAAAATGAGGCAGCAGCTACCACTGACACACAAAGAGCAGGACAAGTTTGCACGGACCGTGTGAACCATGGCTAAACAATGGCGTACTTTAGGCTTAAAAGCCGGACATAGACGTACCGCAAACTTATTTATGCGTGTGATTATTGGGTTGTGCGGCGTATAAGACGTTCTCCTGTACCAGAAGCTCTGATGTTTTAGTTTATGTCGCTTGTGGCTGGGCGAGATCAAGCCACACTCATTAAACAGACAGGATAAATAAGTCCATAAAGGGGAGCTAGCTGGAGGGAACTAAGTATGAGTTGCCGAAGAAAGAAGTCGGGCCACTAATAGAGTACGATTGTTGAACGGGCACTCTAGGTAACTGTTGCTTCAAGCCAGCCAATGAGGTGGCAAGAAATTGTAAAGGGCTGGTTTCATTTTCTTAGCTATCTTTTTTGTTTTTCCGTCCACTAAACTTACCTTGTCGCACTCAGAGGAGATTTGCACCCGACGAAGGAGATACCTTGTCGCACTCAGAGGAGATTTGCACCCGAATCACGAAGGAGATCAAGAGGTGGTTGGTTATCGGCTGCAGCTAAACACGGAAGGAAGTAATCTGCAGACTGCGAAATCGTATTCTGGCTTGTGGTATTTCAAATCGGATCAGAGTCGTTTCAGATGCGAGTGCGATACACAGAAAGAACTAGATATTACGCGCTGAGGGTTATTCTGAGGTTTCTGAATTCACGGAATTTATAGCGAATACTGGACTTTACACCTGGCTAAGCATCGGCTACAAATGCCTTTAGGTACAAGAATGGCGTTGAGAGTTGAATTCAGCTTCAACCGGCATGATTTAGGTAACATGATATGGGCTGTATTGCCCAGAATTAGGACATTTTAATTTCTAACTTGTGCAGACAGGTTCTGAAATTTACCAGGGCTTTCCGGACCTGAGACCCTTTCGGTAGCTCTGAAAGAAGGTAGCTGGGTTAAGGAGACGGAGGTATGTCAGTACGCGTGAATCACGCGTGATAATTCACGAAAAAACAATAAATAACATTTTTGGTATCACGGTGCAATTGCAAAGACAAAAATGCACACATATTAAGCGAACCTCAACTGATTGTTCCTTACAGATACCGTACGAGTTACAATATAGGCCTGCATAACCACTAGAATGAGGATAAAATTGCACTTCACTTCGCCTCAAAACCGATATCGTCACAAAAAACCGCTTTGACGGCGAGAAACGACATAACACAATGTCCGACCGAAATCACCAAAACAAGAGGTTTTCCAGTACCTCGAAGCAGAGGGAATAACTGCAAGAATTGCTGTCCCATACGCTGGGGAACAGGGGCACATTTTGATAAGCTGACTTCCAGAAATACTACTGAACAATCTAAGGTTACTTTGTTTGTCATGCGTACCGGCCTCGAATAGTGATGAGATTGAAAGCTGGGTCTTTTGGCTGTGAGGCGCTTCTTTGAACATATTGAGGAGATGGACGATGAGAATTAGCGGTCTAAAAACCTCCTTGGAGTGCAAGGTGGAAGTGGTGTCACAACGTGACACGTTGGAATTGGTTGGGGAATATCTGTTTGGGGGAAAATGGATGATAAAATCATGGAATTCACAGGTCGCAGTGCGAGAGCCTCAGTCAATCTTAGTCATCTGTGTGAGCTGGTAGTATTGATAGGGCCATGGAAGCGTGAGACAGTGGGAGCGCGTCGACGGAAGGGATTATGTAAATGAAGATCAAGCGTGCTCAACGAACTGGGGACCGACACTGGCTAGAATGTGCCTAATTAAGAATACAAAACCGCTGACCTCTGTGATCGCGGCTAATAGCACGACCACCGTAACTAAATTAAATGTGGAAAGCGGTTTAAGACTCATGGATAGGCTATAGTTCGAAATGTTTCTACATCATCTGACATCGAAATTCCAGTCTCCCACTCCCACTCCCAGGGTTCGGGCAAATTCCTAAATCATTTTATCAATACATGAATCCATAACGTTTGAACAGTAAAGTGTTACCAAACAATACTCTTGCAAGTCTCATTTGCCAGTGAATTGCGCTAAGTTGGATGTTGCTAACCTCACGCGTATTGCAATAAGGCCCACAATTTGCGAAGGGGAGTTGGATTACACAGTTGGATGTTGCTAACCTCACGCGTATGGCAATAAGGCCCACAACTTGCGAAGGGGAAGTTGGAGTACGCAACGAATGGTTGTGGGTGTGGACCTGATCGGGAGGTGGGCCGAACGACAATAGACTTGAGCCATTTGTATCAATTTTTATATACTTGCTTCGTATCCCACGGGGCCGGATTAAAAGACTCCGTTATGCTGGGTTGCTGCTAAGTTAGGTGAATCATGCCAAGTACAGGTTATTTATACTTGTCCTGTCAGGTGGAAAATTCTGTACCGGAAACAGATCTTACCGCTGCATTTCGGACACAATTCTCATGTTCATCCGGTGTCTAAGTATCGCGTTTTTTCAAAACGCCCCCCAGTTCCCCAAATTGTTTCCTTTCTTCAAGTTTGATTGGCGACGGGACGTATGTGCTAGGTGCCCACAAGAAGAGTGGTCACATTTGTATCTTCCTCGCAAAGTGCTGCCACCCTATGCAGCACCCTGTAACTCTGAGAGAACCAACTACATACCACTCCTCGCAGCGTGGGTGCTGCAGCATATAATAAGTGGAGCATTCTTCTCGACATTGCTGATGCCGGATCTAAGATGACTGTTTTATGGAACGGGAAGTCCCAGAACCATGAGGGGGCACTGTGGAAATAAATCGCCTCTGAGTCGACCGTGAACCAAAATGTGTGTCCGAAGAGGGAAATTTAAAATATCACGCTGCGAATTCTTGACGGCATGGCAATACCACCGGAAAAAAAATCCATAGTCGATAACGCGATAGACACAAATTTGCTTCGAGCCACAGCTTGCTGAGTCATCTTGACGATCGAGGTAGCAGTAGAGGGTCTTCATGCATTCCGGTCAATCTAATGCTATAATTTTTGGCACAAAAAAGGAACAAATCGTTCGGTTTCAATTACATTTTCTCCATCTCCATGAAACTGACACCTCATGACGGCTATTAGTAGCCGCCAAACATACTTCAAGGTGTCGTCAATGTTGTCGTTACATATTCAAAATCGCTCAACGATTTATTTGCACACTCCACAGAAGTACGTCCTCGACCGTAAGCAAACCCTCAGGTATGTAGACAAGGGTATACGAGGAGTTCCGTGCTAAATACCTTGTGTATATCTGTGCACCTTCCGCAGCTCATCGACTGGAATGAGGCTAATTTCAAGACCCATCTACAAAAGGGAGACACCGCGTGTTGTGCACCCCCGACGTGACGGAATCCGCATGTACAGTTGCCATGAAGGTATACGGAAACTTTGTATTTCTTGATTCACACACAAATTATTTATTTAAGTGAACCCTGGCTGTCCAAATAAATTTCCTCATTTTGCAAACTTTTCAGAGAAGACCTCCATGGGACCATTGGTTGGTTGCAATTTATATATCCTCTGAGTCGCCTAAAGCATAAAAGGTCGATTTGCGCACATTTGAAACACATTCAAGTGTTGGGACAAAATATGGCTGCCTAGAATCACAATCAATTGATAAAACCTCTCCAACATAGGCCGACGCTTGGAAAGCTAAAAATGTGAACACACGGCTTTGCAAGCCGCGCACATAAGCACTTAACCCCAGCCCACTGTTTCTCGGTTTTAGTCTTTGTGAGTTTTCGCTTCCGCAGCCACACGCACGCTTTTGCCTGAGCTCCATTTCGTACGGTTGTCCCCTTCTCAAAAACATCTAAATGCCTTCATCACTACCGACTCTACCTGGTCCTTTCACAAAGCGCACTCCACCACAGCCGAGAAGGCTAAATGTCTCCTGTCTCCCGCAGTTCTTTTCCCAGATGGAATGTCTGCACTGTCAACTTACCCGTTGTTCCCGACTTCCTCTTATTCTTAGCCAACATGTCTTAGCTTAAGGCACTCTTGTCAAATTTTCAACCACTTCCACGTAAGTATCACTGATTTAATCCCATTTTTCGGTCCTCAAGAATGCCCTCTACTTCAACATTTCTAGCGTATGTTTCATCATTTAGACACTCCACCCGGCGATCCATCCAGTGTGATCCTACTCCGCTATTTTCGTCCAAGTGCCATGTGTTCCACCATCCTCGGATACGGAGTACAAGGTCTTTATAAGGACTGGCTAAATCTAGCCCGCGGTTCATCTCTATTTGCTACTTCTTCAGTCCTACTTGATTTTGTAGTCGATGAAATAATGAGACGAACCTCGGACTGTCTTCAGAAACATCGGTGTTCAAATAGCCGGTGACGTAAACCTTATCGATGCGGGGGACATCGTTCGCATATTCAAAGAGTAGACGAAGCAACAAATTTTTAGGATCTCACTAAATACACTTCGCACCAACAAAGTGCAAGGTCACGCTCCTGGAACTGAATTCACTTAACTAACGCGGTTTGCGTACCTTAGAATTTGCATTACTTTTGAGTGCAGCGTAACAAACAAGTTCAATGCATGAATCTGCAAGCCTCAGGTCGCGTTTACCGATTTAAAACATCTACGTTGTCAAGATGGTATAGCCCTGACCCTCAAGGGACATCTGTATCAGGCTGCGGTACGAATTGATTCGTTGTGTTGCTGTAAAACACACCCTGGTAAAAGGGAAATTTAGGCGTCTTCAGTTTTTCTAACAATCGTTGTTTTAGAGAAATAGCTTTTGTTAGTTGGTGTCTGAGAACCGCAACGAGGCAAATACAAAATGAGTTTTCAGTTGCGCTACGGGTGCCTGCCTTGAACGTATTCACAACCAAAACTGAGTTACTTGAGCCATGCATTGCGCATGTTGACAAACCGTTTGCCAAAGAGAGCGCTGTTTTCCGTGCTAAATTATTCAGAGTGGCGGAAAAAGAAACGTGATGAACCGTTGAGCTGGCGGGAGGAGATGAAAAGATTTGCTAAACATTTGGGTGCTGTCAGTGTCACCCGCCCCTTAAGACCACCGGACCGCAGCAGACCCACTGCGCCCGGTTGAAGACTATAAAGTATGTCCGTCATTCGATAGCAACACTATTCTTGTTGTCCGTCAACACCCAGATTGCCTGGGTGAGTGTGTAGAGATGAAGGTACACTAGGTTGACTGTGTTAGGCTAGCTTCAAGTTTTTTGTCCATCCACCTTTATTTTTTTCTCCACAGTAAGTCTTCCAACTATATCAGGGCCATATAACAGCAAAGAATAAGCGTTGAACACTTACGCAATGCTGCCGACGACGATACTGATAACGCCAGCTACACCACATACCCAGTATCTGCACATCACAGAACGATGGCTCCTTGTATCTGGTCTCATCCCACCATCAACCCATTCCACCGAGCATTCTCTGGCCTTACTGTACTACATATGACCCTCTTTTCTGGCTCTCGTGGTTCGCTCAAGGGAGTTGAATTTTCGGAAGCATTGACGTGTCCCTGATGGACTGAAAAGGAAAACAGTGGAGTTCGGAGTACAACTTGAAGATTTTGAGCTTCATCTAGAACGCCCGGTGTCCAAATGATGTTAGAAAATTATTCTGACAGACTTCCTCGGCCAGAGGTATGATTGCTTCAGTGAACAACGAAATGCAGTGAGGTTTAAAGCACAAACACAGATTGGGGTAGTTTTTGTTTTAAGCACAACAAAATGCAGTATTTTGGAGTAAAAAGTTCGTTGCGCTCACAAAGGTTTTGCAGCCAAGAGCATTGTGTGGTCAAAAAGCTCAGAGTGAGTTTTATCCGTGAGCGCCTTTCGTCCATATGTCTCTCGTTGAATTCACTCACTGAGTGAAAGTTCAAGCTCACAGAACATCACCGGTTCGCATTTGGGTACCAGTTCAAGAGATAAAAGCTAAAATCAAACTTTAGCATGTTTTAGCATTTCGCGATGTTCTAGAAAAGTAAGATAACAACACCCATAGAATATTCTAAGCGAATTCCATTCATGTAAGTGGGTGATTAAATTTTATTTGCTTTATACCCTCAGACGTGAAAAATGAGATGCAGCCGTTCAGCCGACTTCGGTGCAACACAGTTTTGTCTAGGATGCTCATTCACCCTTCCGTATAACAGCGGAAGCCATTGTACATGTCAATGTGATCTCTGCGAATGATCCACATCGCTAGATATGCACAAATGGTCATTAGACTTTGCAGCGTTATAAGATACCTGCATGGGAATTGCCAAAACGGAGATATCTTTTCGATTGGAAATGCTCATGCTCCTTCGTTCGAAGAAGTCCTAACGGAAAATAAAGTAAATCATTGCCGATCGTCACGACAACTGTACGCGCTGTCGCTTATCTTGTATTCTTATTGTCTATGCTGTTCAACGCTGCTATTCAACAGTGTTTATGAGGCCTGAACTATGCACAATAGCCTCATTTGTGAACTTGGCAGTACAAAACTTGGCTAATGAATGTTACCCATTTTTCATTTATGTTCAGGCAGGTTTGCGTCAGCTGCTTACGGCCATTCCCTGTTATCTTCACCAGAGCGCCGATCTTCGTTTTTGAAATCTGCGCCCTATTCGGCAGCCAGAAATTGTAAACACTCTTAGCTGCCTGTTATTACGGGTCCCAGTCCACTGGCAACAAAGAAACGCTTTGCACCTGCAATGTTCTCAAGAATAACTTGACTCATGACAGTTTTAATATGCCACGATCCGTTCGCCAATGTCAACTATTCTGACAGCTCCAACATGCATGGGGCTGTCAGCGGACCTAAGTGCTACTCGAAATAGCGGAACCACAATGGCTTCACTCAATCTGATATCTTGCCCGTATTTCAGCAAATTTCTATCACTTATCCGCCGAACATAATACATGCGCACAAAAGAACATAGAACCCCAATGAACTAGAACAGAAACCTCGAAATACTGGCCAGCTTATTAAGGCGCTTGCTCGCACTACCCATAGGCCAACTAAACATACCCATCGGACTATCAATGTGGCAGCATATCAGCGAAGATAAAACCTTGCCACACGCCCAATACATCATGTGCTGGCTACCATAAGGGAGTCTATCATCCTTACTGGCTGCGACGGATTTCTTGGCCTCGGCCGGCTAGATGCCTCTTGGACCGAGAGGAAACTCTTCGCTACACAGGTCACCAATGGCTGGCTCATTTTGAGTATGCGAGAACAAAGACGACGTAACTGTTGTTCATCCACACTTTCAAATATCTCTATTTCCAGTGCAGGAAAATGACTTGGAGAAATCAGCTTAAAAAATCCACCACCGCTTTCGCGGAGTGAGTATACTGAGCCCCGAGGGCCATTTAACGTATGGATACGGCGCCCAACGTATACCTTTAGATAACTTAAACATTTTTTGGTAAAACTGCCACTGTCCGGAGAGGTTTTGAAGGTTTCAGTATATACCATCAAATGCCAAAACTACGTGGAAGTTCCCCTCGTTCAAGGATACGGCCAAACGAGAAAACTTCCCGATTGTTCAGAAATTTATGCAATGAGAATCGAGCACCGGGGGCTCGGTGCTCAAACTGCACCGCCCGACGGTCCTGGCCCGGTTTTGTAGAGGATTTTGCCATAACCTTATAAATACATGGGTGATAATCCTTCTTGTCAAGCTGGGTTGCTTATCGGTACACCATAATGGGTGGAGCATGAAGCCAGGGGCCGATATAGGGGTTGCGCGTCACCCGCAGGTCTTAGCATTATTCTTCTACTCAAAGTTCGCCCTCTCGTATCTAAATTGCATCATATCCAAACCATCTCAACCGTCTCCTCAAATTCTCTTGGGCGTTACTGAAACTCCTTAGTTGCACTGCGTCCACGTGGATTTTTTCTGGTATACTTAGTATATCTGTTTCATCCTGTATGGGGAATAAGTGCGCCTGTGTCCCTCATGCAGGATGTACCATTCTGCGGTTCGATAGACACCGGCAACCTAGTGCTGACTGCCTTATCAACTCTAGAACCAAAATGAACATCCACAATTTCGACGGGCTCCTAGTGGCAAACAGCTGCTTTAAGTAAGCTGCATCCTGTTGGAAGAGCCCGTGTATCCTGGGGTGTGTACATTTCCTCACCACACACATTTACGTAGCTTTCCTGCCTGCCGATCTTCCTTTCTACGCCCAAGCTATACCCCATCAGACCAAATTAGTTGCTTGCGATCTCAAAATTCATGGGATATGATGGCTGTAATACAAGTCGGTTCATCCAGGAACTTCTTCGACGGCTCAGCTTGATGTTGGAAGATGTTCTCAGCTCTTTAACCAGTTGGCTAACTCCGTCAACCAAGGATAATACACGCACACCCCTTGTTGTAGCTTCGTGAGTGTACACGGAAGTAAGTGCATCTCATCAATTCTTTGTGCGATATGCTCTCTCTTCGAGTCGAAGGCAGAGCTGGGTTAGATCGTCGATTGCAAGACGGCTCACGCGCAACCTATCTCCGGGTGGAAAATGTGGTGGAACCGGGCGTTCAAGAAGTGGATTTGTCTGATGCGGTTGGCAATCCACAAATTTTTTTTTCATCCACTCATTAAAGTATTCCATGAATCAGATGCCCATAGACAGTATATGTGATATATGCCGGCCTCTAGAACGGTGATAGCAATGCTCTCAACAACGGTGTGTTTCTCTTCTTTCCGGGTGCCTATGTGCCAGTCATTTGACCCGCTTGTTTTGGGTCGTAATGGGCAGGTATATAACCCACATTTTATGAGGCGCAAACACCATTCTGGGTCTGATACGTTCTTCCCAGTGCCATTAATGGATGACGAATTCTTCGCATTCTGTTCAGTAAGTTCTTGTGTATTTAAGAATATGGATTTGCTCTTGGAGATTGGGTTCGATCGATGGTTTTATTAGTTGTCGGAAATGGTTGCTGAACCTACCATTCAATCATTAGGTTACTAGCCCCAGGGCAGTGGTAACGTGCCTACCTGTTATGCTCAAACTATGCCACCAAAATTTGGCATGTGAAATAAATCGAAAGCCCCCAACAGGACTTCAGATTCGTGTAAAGGAGCACTGAAATAATGTTGCATGAGGCCAGATGCTCGAACAGTGCCGCTCATGCTACTGAAAAAAAATCACAGCTTTCCGTAGCTCTTAGGGAGCTTTCGGCTCTTGATAGAAGGGTGCTTCTAAATAATCTTGATTAGGGGGAGTTGGTTTCAACTTCCTTCGTGGCTTGTTATTCTGCTGTTACTGACTGCACACCCTGGTGCACTTGAGGCGTGCAAAGGCTTCCGCACAATTACTGGAGTCCACAGTGACGAAATATTAGTAAATTGGATCCTTCTTCCGATGATGAATTTTGATCCGCTATCCACCCAAAGACCAGCTAGTGGAGTTTTCCGGGGTTGTCCCTTTCTCCAAATTTGTTCATTTCTGTCATTGGCATTATCACGTGGTGCGCGCTTTGAGGGACTGCAAATGCGAGTGTGGACGTAACCACTGTGTGGAAACCAACCACCCCTAATAACCGATCAGCGGGTCAAATTGATGAAAGTAACGAGCGGGCTACAGACAAAATAAGGCACGCCCTGATTGGTCAGAATCCCAGCCAATCTGGATCGAGCAGCTTTAACCCGACGCTTCTCGCCCCCTTACGGGAATTCTAGCACGACCTTGTGGGACACACAATAGATACATCTGTAATAATCTTCCGCTGCCTCCACGAGAAATTGTTTACGAGGTTGTGGTAATAACATCATTCATGAAGGGCTGCCTGGAGCTACCGTCGCTTTTGATATAACATAGTGGGAGGGGCAGGAAGCCAAGAGGCCAATACAGGGTTGCACGACCGTCCGGTAGGTCACAACACCCCCGGAAGATGGTTGATAGTCTTGGTTTATGGCGACACATCGTTGTGTTGTTTGACAACTGTTCGCCCGTGAATGTATTCCAGACAGGATATCGGCGTTAATCCCATGATTCAGCGTGTGCCGCTTGCCTTCAAGTTACAAGGTATTGCTTCAGGATTTCGTATCCTTTGTGACTCCGTGATTGAAGTCCAACTGAATCCCATAGGATCTTCGCATGTTCTTGGTGGGGTTCTAAATAATCCCTCTTCCAAGTGACTGTACCCCTAAATGGCTGTCTATATAGCGCTTGCAGGTCGTGGCATTCAGCGCTGCACATACCAGCATTACCTAACCACGTTGGCTAGACTAAATTTGCCAGTCGTTCCCTCCGCTTATAACGGGTGAGCTCTCAAAGGACTCTTGGCCCATCCTCTTGATAGCACCTTAATTCTACGTGACGTTCGGATATGCTTACTTAAGAGATGTCGGAATGTGTACGTACCTTATTTTGGATCGCATCCCCTAAGTCATTGGACATCGCCCTTCTTTGTTTCTACCTTTTTTATGTTTCCACTCTTCGACAAGGGTTTCTATATGGTTCAGTGGATCTTGGTAAAACCTGTCCGGAGTCTCAGAACCGCGGCCAGTCGGGCGTATGGTGGTACGACAAATAAATCCCGTTTATCGTGTTGACCAAGACAACCGTTCAGGCAAACGGAACTGCTTACTGAGACCCATTCTAGCAGAGCGCCTTCGGCCCTGGGGCTGAGTGCAACTCACGAGACCTTGTATCAGGATAATCAGGTACACGAATGATGGAATGTGAAATACCTTGGTTTATCCTAACCGGCTTGTTGTGTATGATCGAAGTGGACTCTTGTTTACGTGCTTCGGTGGCACAGCGCACATAGAATGGGAAAGCAAGGTTTCAGCAGAAGGGGCCTGTTGCCGAGTTTGACGGAGCGCGAACATTGAAGGCTGTGTCATGGATAAGTTATTTGGGTTTGGTAAGGAATCATACCCTTTTATTGGACGATATGTTAGACAGCAAAAAGTATATCAAATATCCCACAGAAAAGGTAGTGGGTTTTACTGTGAACCCAACCGGAGTCACTGACACAATAATCCGAAATGTGTGGCTGCCAGCCCGAAGCCTCAGGGAGTTGGACATAGGTGCTTTAATGCTGGTGCTATGGCTTATAACAGGTGCGTTTGGAGACGCATCAGGCTTTCGGTGGGTTTCGATTCTATTTCGGCTGTATTGGACAACTCGCTGGCAGTCACAATCCACTGGTCGACGATCTGAATGTACCATTTTTATGGCTAACATTTTCTAACTCGCCCTCCCTTGAAGGTAGCATCGGGGCTTCCATGAATGTAGATGTGAGCAGGCATATCACCTGGAGAGAGCACCTAACTGCCCTTAGCTGCGGATGATAGTACGTTTTTTAGTTGTAGACCACCTTGCATTATGACTATTCCTAGTACAGGGTTCTGTTGCTTTCGTTTGTTTTCCCTTTTTGCCTACCTGGCATGGCTGAACTTTATGAGACGGAGTATCAGCCGTTGTAGCACTCAAAACGGACTATCACTCCAGGATTGCGGCTATTTTTGGTATTCAAAGTGTTCGGTGCATCGTCCAAGACAGCGTTTTAATGAAAGATTGGAGGCCTTATCCTTTCTGGCAATAGGTCCACTAGTGCGCACACTAGAACAGTAAGTAGGACTAACTGAAATAGGGTGTAACCTTTCACCAAAGCCTTCTCCATTTACAGGGCTTTTGATGTCTACGAGTGGTCGCTGTCAATCCTTAGGCCCTGCATAACTCGGCGTTCTAGGAATTCGAATGTTCTGAAATCTTTTCCGGCCACCTGAAATTCATATCTTTTTGTCCACAGGGATGCTTCGCGGGTGCTGAACTGCATTAACCTATGTATGTATTCTGGTCAGTCAGTCGTTCAACTGTAGAACCCTTTCGGTTCCTAGCTGCCATGCCACCCAAAGTAAGCACGAGGGCTGGGATACTGCCAGGTCACTCTGAGTTGGGCATGGAAAACAGCACTCTTTTCGGCAACACATGTCCCACCCAACGCAGCTTCTGGTGCTGGACACATTCTTCAATGGAAGTATCCGTTACACAACCGGAAACACGCTTTCTAACTGCCTCGTTACGGATTCGCTGACACCAACCCGCACGAGCTATGGTTCTGAGACGATTGTCGAACACCTGAAGACGTCTCAGTTCCGCTGCTTGAATAGGCCAAGTCTCACAGCCATACAACCAAACAGCCCGTACTGTAGCTTGATACACACGTCCCTTCAGATTCAGGGATAAACCATTCTGACGCCATAGGTGTCTCAAGTTAGCAAACGCGGCCCGAGCCTTGCAGATTCGTGCATTCACCTCATCTGTCACACTGCAATCAGAACTAATACAACTTCCAATGTGTAGGTCGGATTCGAACCACGGACCTTCCGGTCAGCAAATCCGCGCTCTAACCACTCGGTCCATCTCCCCCCCTATGTATTCTGGAGGGAAGTTGAATTACTAGGCGTGGCTCCTCAATGCATGATCAAAGTCTTGTTGTATGGCAGTGAAACACTAGTGTTCCTATCTCATGTTGCTGTCACTGATGATGGTGAAAATTCAGGTTGTTCACTCTAAAACCGATCGCAATTTTGTACTGAAGTTGTCCATCGGTAGCTGATTGTCAAATGGTCTGCTGGAGTCTGTGTCGTTTAAAGTTGATAATCTCGATAGAAGACGGTATGAACGCTTGTGACGAAAGCTCGTACCGGTTTGAAACAAAGTACATTCTGCACACAACTGAAGAAAGTTGTTCTACAAAGTCAAACCAGATCCAACCACCAATATGGGCTTGAGGACGCATATCACCCATCATATCACAGCACTCATATAACCTGCTAGAATGACGATACGGTGCTAATTGATGACCGAAACAGCCGTGAGAAGCTTCAACGGAAGCTATTTTTCTCAACTTCGGCCGCCGTCTGTGTGAGCGCATGTTGCAAAAGAAACTGCTTTGAGAAACATTGAGCCAGTCAACCGAGGAGCACAATACTACAGTTTGTTGGAATTCAGTCCCATGAAGCTCATTCAGCCCGGGTCTAAGCACACTTCCTAACTCCTACGCTACAGGCTATTGCACCGTGGTTCCCAGACACCTGAACACTAAATGCAAAAATGTGGGTTCCTCCCGAACGGTTCGAAGTTTATGACCGAAGTGAGTCTCTGTGTGTGTTTCGGAGAAACAACATACGTCGTTCGAAAGAGGGAGCAAAATCTTATAGAGAGGTGACTGTTAACCAATTCACCACAGGGTATGAACGTTGAAAGCCGCAATCTGGAAACTATTCATGAAATTCACCATGGGCTTGTTTCGGTTGTTATAGTGGACGAAATTTTAGATTCAGCATCGTTTAATTGGTTGAAGCTTAAGAAACCCGAATAACTCGGTTTAGGTGCTTGTGTAAGGGCGAATAATGCTTCACGTGTGTCCAGGCCGGTGAGAAGGATTTGGTTGAGATATCCCACCACGTGGCTTGGGCTTCCCTCCTAAACTAGAAGCTGGTAGGTGTGGGTCATAGGGAGAGCAAACGATGACCTGATACTGATTTATAGAGAAGCTTACTACTCAACCTGCATCAATTGTTCCCTCGCTTCTCCTTGAATGAGACGCAAAAGACAACGAAAGTGCCTTGTTAGAGAATCCTTTTAATGTGACGCAGAACCGGACTCACTGGCACATGTGACTTTTTGTTATAACACTGGTTA